>NW_027486468.1:0-22601 GCF_050908995.1 Andrena cerasifolii
CACTTCTCGCTCTTTGATTTGCTCTCCGGAGACGTAACTTTGTGCCATCTCTTTCGACGGCATGTTCTCCTGTTACAAAGCCCAATTTTGTGCATTCTGAAATATCGCCAAACGTTGGACAATGTATCATGAGAACATGGAGTGAAAATAGGTATACTAAATTTGAGCTTCAAAGGCATCGACTTTAAGTTGCCAATACGAGGCGCAGGCCTTTCAAGAGGCGTTCGAAATTCTGCGTCTCTTCGTTAAACAGTCACTGTCTCGAAACATCAGTGCCACTTCTAGCTCTTGATTTGCTCTCCGGAGACGTTACCTTGTGACATCTCTTTCGACGGCATGATCTCCTGTTTCAAAGCGCAATTTTGTGCATTCTTAGAATATTCACCAGATTTTGGCCAATATATCAGGAGAACATGAAGTGGAAAGAGGTACACTAAATTTCAGCTTCAAATGCATCGCCTTGAAGTTGCTAATAAGAGGCGCAGGCCTTTCAAGAGGCGTTCGAAAATTCTGCGTCTCTTCGTTAAACAGTCACTGTCTCCAAACATCTGCGCCACTTCTCGCTCATAGATTTGCTCTCTGGAGACGTTACTTTGTGCCATCTCTTTCGACGGCATGTTCTCCTGTTACAAAGCGCAGTTTTGTGCATTCTGAAAATATTCGCCAGATTTTGTCCAATATATCAGGAGAACATGAAGTGGAAAGAGGTATACTAAATTTCGGCTTCAAAGGCATCGCCTTAAAGTTGCAAATAAGAGGCGCAAGCCTTTCAAGAGGCGTTCGAAAATTCTGCGTCTCTTCGTTAAGCAGTCACTGTCTCGAAACATCTGCGCCACTTCTCGCTCTTTGATTTGCTCTCCGGAGACGTTACTTTGTGCCATCTCTTTCGACGGCATGTTCTCCTGTTACAAAGCCCAATTTTGTGCATTCTGAAAATTATCGCCAAACTTTGGCCAATGTATCATGAGAACATGGAGTGAAAAGAGGTATACTAAATTTGAGCTTCAAAGGCATCGCCTTAAAGTTGCCAATACGAGGCGCAGGCCTTTCAAGAGGCGTTCGAAATTCTGCGTCTCTTCGTTAAACAGTCACAGTCTCGAAACATCAGTGCCACTTCTAGCTCTTTGATTTGCTCTCCGGAGACGTTACCTTGTGACATCTCTTTCGACGGCATGATCTCCTATTACAAAGCGCAATTGTGTGCATTCTCGAAATTTTCGCTTGATTTTGGCCAATTATATCAGGAGAACAGGATGTGGAAAGAGGTATACTGAATTTGAGCTTCAAGGGCATCGACTTTAAGTTGCCAATACGAGGCGCAGGCCTTTCAAGAGGCGTTCGAAAATTCTGCGTCTCTTCGTTAAACAGTCACTGTCTCGAAACATCAGTGCCACTTCTAGCTCTTTGATTTGCTCTCCGGAGACGTTACCTTGTGACATCTCTTTCGACGGCATGATCTCCTGTTACAAAGCGCAATTTTGTGCATTCTTAGAATATTCACCAGATTTTGGCCAATATATCAGGAGAACATGAAGTGGAAAGAGGTACACTAAATTTCAGCTTCAAAATGCATCGCCTTGAAGTTGCTAATAAGAGGAGCAGGCCTTTCAAGAGGCGTTCGAAAATTCTGCGTCTCTTCGTTAACCAGTCACTGTCTCGAAACATCTGCGCCACTTCTCGCTCTGTGATTTGCTCTCCGGAGACGATACTTTGTGCCAACTCTTTCGACGGGATGTTCTCCTGTTACAAAGCGCAGTTTTGTGCATTCTGAAAATATTCGCCAGATTTTGTCCAATATATCAGGAGAACATGAAGTAGAAAGAGGTATACTAACTTTCGGCTTCAAAGGCATCGCCTTAAAGTTGCAAATAAGAGGCGCAGGCCTTTCAAGAGGCGTTCGAAAATTCTGCGTCTCTTCGTTAAGCAGTCACTGTCTCGAAACGTCTGCGCCACTTCTCGCTCTTTGATTTGCTCTCCGGAGACGTTACTTTGTGCCATCTCTTTCGACGGCATGTTCTCCTGTTACAAAGCCCAATTTTGTGCATTCTGAAAATTATCGCCAAACTTTGGACAATGTATCATGAGAACATGGAGTGAAAATAGGTATACTAAATTTGAGCTTCAAAGGCATCGCCTTTAAGTTGCCATTACGAGGCGCAGGCCTTTCAAGAGGCGTTCGAAAATTCTGCGTCTCTTCGTTAACCAGTCACTGTCTCGAAACATCTGCGCCACTTCTCGCTCTTTGATTTGCTCTCCGGAGACGTTACTTTGTGCCATCACTTTCGACGGCATGTTCTCCTGTTACAAAGCGCAGTTTTGTGCATTTCTGAAAATATTCGCCAGATTTTGTCCAATATATCAGGAGAACATGAAGTGGAAAGAGGTATACTAAATTTCGGCTTCAAAGGCATCGCCTTAGAGTTGCAAATAAGAGGCGCAGGCCTTTCAAGAGGTGTTCGAAAATTCTGCGTCTCTTCGTTAAGCAGTCACTGTCTCGAAACATCTGCGCCACTTCTCGCTCTTTGATTTGCTCTCCGGAGACGTTACTTTGTGCCATCTCTTTCGACGGCATGTTCTCCTGTTACAAAGCCCAATTTTGTGCATTCTGAAAATTATCGCCAAACTTTGGCCAATGTATCATGAGAACATGAAGTGAAAAGAGGTATACTAAATTTGAGCTTCAAAGGCATCGCCTTAAAGTTGCCAATACGAGGCGCAGGACTTTCAAGAGGCGTTCGAAAATTCTGCGTCTCTTCGTTAAACAGTCACTGTCTCGAAACATCAGTGCCACTTCTAGCTCTTTGATTTGCTCTTCGGAGACGTTACCTTGTGACATCTCTTTCGACGCATGATCTCCTATTACAAAGCGCAATTGTGTGCATTCTCGAAATTTCGCCTGATTTTGGCCAATATATCAGGAGAACAGGATGTGGAAACAGGTATACTAAATTTCGGCTTCAAAGGCATCGCCTTAAAGTTGCAAATAAGAGGCGCAGGCCTTTCAAGAGGCGTTCGAAAATTCTGCGTCTCTTCGTTAAACAGTCACTGTCTCGAAACATCTGCGCCACTTCTCGCTCATAGATTTGCTCTCTGGAGACGTTACTTTGTGCCATCTCTTTCGACGGCATGTTCTCCTGTTACAAAGCGCAGTTTTGTGCATTCTGAAAATATTCGCCAGATTTTGTCCAATATATCAGGAGAACATGAAGTGGAAAGAGGTATACTAAATTTCGGCTTCAAAGGCATCGCCTTAAAGTTGCAAAATAAGAGGCGCAAGCCTTTCAAGAGGCGTTCGAAAATTCTGCGTGACTTCGTTAAGCAGTCACTGTCTCGAAACATCTGCGCCACTTCTCGCTCTTTGATTTGCTCTCCGGAGACGTTACTTTGTGCCATCTCTTTCGACGGCATGTTCTCCTGTTACAAAGCCCAATTTTTGTGCATTCTGAAAAATTATCGCCAAACTTTGGCCAATGTATCATGAGAACATGAAGTGAAAAGAGGTATACTAAATTTGAGCTTCAAAGGCATCGCCTTAAAGTTGCCAATACGAGGCGCAGGCCTTTCAAGAGGCGTTCGAAAATTCTGCGTCTCTTCGTTAAGCAGTCACTGTCTCGAAACGTCTGCGCCACTTCTCGCTCTTTGATTTGCTCTCCGGAGACGTAACTTTGTGCCATCTCTTTCGACGGCATGTTCTCCTGTTACAAAGCCCAATTTTGTGCATTCTGAAAATTATCGCCAAACTTTGGACAATGTATCATGAGAACATGGAGTGAAAATAGGTATACTAAATTTGAGCTTCAAAGGCATCGACTTTAAGTTGCCAATACGAGGCGCAGGCCTTTCAAGAGGCGTTCGAAAATTCTGCGTCTCTTCGTTAAACAGTCACTGTCTCGAAACATCAGTGCCACTTCTAGCTCTTTGATTTGCTCTCCGGAGACGTTACCTTGTGACATCTCTTTCGACGGCATGATCTCTGTTTCAAAGCGCAATTTTGTGCATTCTTAGAATATTCACCAGATTTTGGCCAATATATCAGGAGAACATGAAGTGGAAAGAGGTACACTAAATTTCAGCTTCAAATGCATCGCCTTGAAGTTGCTAATAAGAGGCGCAGGCCTTTCAAGAGGCGTTCGAAAATTCTGCGTCTCTTCGTTAAACAGTCACTGTCTCGAAACATCTGCGCCACTTCTCGCTCATAGATTTGCTCTCTGGAGACGTTACTTTGTGCCATCTCTTTCGACGGCATGTTCTCCTGTTACAAAGCGCAGTTTTGTGCATTTCTGAAAATATTCGCCAGATTTTGTCCAATATATCAGGAGAACATGAAGTGGCAAGAGGTATACTAAATTTCGGCTTCAAAGGCATCGCCTTAAAGTTGCAAATAAGAGGGCAGGCCTTTCAAGAGGCGATCGAAAATTCTGCGTCTCTTCGTTAAGCAGTCACTGTCTCGAAACGTCTGCGCCCCTTCTCGCTCTTTGATTTGCTCTCCGGAGACGTTACTTTGTGCCATCTCTTTCGACGGCATGTTCTCCTGTTACAAAGCGCAATTTTGTGCATTCTGAAAATATTCGCCAGATTTTGTCCAATATATCAGGAGAACATGAAGTGGAAAGAGGTATACTAAATTTCGGCTTCAAATGCATCGCCTTAAAGTTGCCAATACGAGGCGCAGGCCTTTCAAGAGGCGTTCGAAAATTCTGCGTCTCTTCGTTAAACAGTCACTGTCTCGAAACATCAGTGCCACTTCTAGCTCTTTGATTTGCTCTTCGGAGACGTTACCTTGTGACATCTCTTTCGACGGCATGATCTCCTATTACAAAGCGCAATTGTGTGCATTCTCGAAATTTTCGCCTGATTTTGGCCAATATATCAGGAGAACAGGATGTGGAAAGAGGTATACTAAACTTGAGCTTCAAATGCATCGCCTTGAAGTTGCTAATAAGAGGCGCAGGCCTTTCAAGAGGCGTTCGAAAATTCTGCGTCTCTTCGTTAACCAGTCACTGTCTCGAAACATCTGCGCCACTTCTCGCTCTTTGATTTGCTCTCCGGAGACGTTACTTTGTGCCATCACTTTCGACGGCATGTTCTCCTGTTACAAAGCGCAGTTTTGTGCATTCTGAAAATATTCGCCAGATTTTGTCCAATATATCAGGAGAACATGAAGTGGAAAGAGGTATACTAAATTTCGGCTTCAAAGGCATCGCCTTAGAGTTGCAAATAAGAGGCGCAGGCCTTTCAAGAGGTGTTCGAAAATTCTGCGTCTCTTCGTTAAGCAGTCACTGTCTCGAAACATCTGCGCCACTTCTCGCTCTTTGATTTGCTCTCCGGAGACGTTACTTTGTGCCATCTCTTTCGACGGCATGTTCTCCTGTTACAAAGCCCAATTTTGTGCATTCTGAAAATTATCGCCAAACTTTGGCCAATGTATCATGAGAACATGAAGTGAAAAGAGGTATACTAAATTTGAGCTTCAAAGGCATCGCCTTAAAGTTGCCAATACGAGGCGCAGGACTTTCAAGAGGCGTTCGAAAATTCTGCGTCTCTTCGTTAAACAGTCACTGTCTCGAAACATCAGTGCCACTTCTAGCTCTTTGATTTGCTCTTCGGAGACGTTACCTTGTGACATCTCTTTCGACGGCATGATCTCCTATTACAAAGCGCAATTGTGTGCATTCTCGAAATTTTCGCCTGATTTTGGCCAATATATCAGGAGAACAGGATGTGGAAACAGGTATACTAAATTTCGGCTTCAAAGGCATCGCCTTAAAGTTGCAAATAAGAGGCGCAGGCCTTTCAAGAGGCGTTCGAAAATTCTGCGTCTCTTCGTTAAACAGTCACTGTCTCGAAACATCTGCGCCACTTCTCGCTCATAGATTTGCTCTCTGGAGACGTTACTTTGTGCCATCTCTTTCGACGGCATGTTCTCCTGTTACAAAGCGCAGTTTTGTGCATTCTGAAAATATTCGCCAGATTTTGTCCAATATATCAGGAGAACATGAAGTGGAAAGAGGTATACTAAATTTCGGCTTCAAAGGCATCGCCTTAAAGTTGCAAATAAGAGGCGCAAGCCTTTCAAGAGGCGTTCGAAAATTCTGCGTGACTTCGTTAAGCAGTCACTGTCTCGAAACATCTGCGCCACTTCTCGCTCTTTGATTTGCTCTCCGGAGACGTTACTTTGTGCCATCTCTTTCGACGGCATGTTCTCCTGTTACAAAGCCCAATTTTGTGCATTCTGAAAATTATCGCCAAACTTTGGCCAATGTATCATGAGAACATGAAGTGAAAAGAGGTATACTAAATTTGAGCTTCAAAGGCATCGCCTTAAAGTTGCCAATACGAGGCGCAGGCCTTTCAAGAGGCGTTCGAAAATTCTGCGTCTCTTCGTTAAGCAGTCACTGTCTCGAAACGTCTGCGCCACTTCTCGCTCTTTGATTTGCTCTCCGGAGACGTAACTTTGTGCCATCTCTTTCGACGGCATGTTCTCCTGTTACAAAGCCCAATTTTGTGCATTCTGAAAATTATCGCCAAACTTTGGACAATGTATCATGAGAACATGGAGTGAAAATAGGTATACTAAATTTGAGCTTCAAAGGCATCGACTTTAAGTTGCCAATACGAGGCGCAGGCCTTTCAAGAGGCGTTCGAAAATTCTGCGTCTCTTCGTTAAACAGTCACTGTCTCGAAACATCAGTGCCACTTCTAGCTCTTTGATTTGCTCTCCGGAGACGTTACCTTGTGACATCTCTTTCGACGGCATGATCTCCTGTTTCAAAGCGCAATTTTGTGCATTCTTAGAATATTCACCAGATTTTGGCCAATATATCAGGAGAACATGAAGTGGAAAGAGGTACACTAAATTTCAGCTTCAAATGCATCGCCTTGAAGTTGCTAATAAGAGGCGCAGGCCTTTCAAGAGGCGTTCGAAAATTCTGCGTCTCTTCGTTAAACAGTCACTGTCTCGAAACATCTGCGCCACTTCTCGCTCATAGATTTGCTCTCTGGAGACGTTACTTTGTGCCATCTCTTTCGACGGCATGTTCTCCTGTTACAAAGCGCAGTTTTGTGCATTCTGAAAATATTCGCCAGATTTTGTCCAATATATCAGGAGAACATGAAGTGGCAAGAGGTATACTAAAATTTCGGCTTCAAAGGCATCGCCTTAAAGTTGCAAATAAGAGGCGCAGGCCTTTCAAGAGGCGATCGAAAATTCTGCGTCTCTTCGTTAAGCAGTCACTGTCTCGAAACGTCTGCGCCCTTCTCGCTCTTTGATTTGCTCTCCGGAGACGTTACTTTGTGCCATCTCTTTCGACGGCATGTTCTCCTGTTACAAAGCGCAATTTTGTGCATTCTGAAAATATTCGCCAGATTTTGTCCAATATATCAGGAGAACATGAAGTGGAAAGAGGTATACTAAATTTCGGCTTCAAATGCATCGCCTTAAAGTTGCCAATACGAGGCGCAGGCCTTTCAAGAGGCGTTCGAAAATTCTGCGTCTCTTCGTTAAACAGTCACTGTCTCGAAACATCAGTGCCATTCTAGCTCTTTGATTTGCTCTTCGGAGACGTTACCTTGTGACATCTCTTTCGACGGCATGATCTCCTATTACAAAGCGCAATTGTGTGCATTCTCGAAATTTTCGCCTGATTTTGGCCAATATATCAGGAGAACAGGATGTGGAAAGAGGTATACTAAACTTGAGCTTCAAATGCATCGCCTTGAAGTTGCTAATAAGAGGCGCAGGCCTTTCAAGAGGCGTTCGAAAATTCTGCGTCTCTTCGTTAAGCAGTCACAGTCTCGAACCGTCTGCGCCCCTTCTCGCTCTTTGATTTGCTCTCCGGAGACGTTACTTTGTGCCATCTCTTTCGACGGCATGATCTCCTGTTACAAAGCGCAATTTTGTGCATTCTTAAAATATTCACCAGATTTTGGCCAATATATCAGGAGAACATGAAGTGGAAAGAGGTACACTAAATTTCAGCTTCAAATGCATCGCCTTGAAGTTGCTAATAAGAGGCGCAGGCCTTTCAAGAGGCATTCGAAAATTCTGCGTCTCTTCGTTAAACAGTCACTGTCTCGAAACGTCTGCGCCCCTTCTCGCTCTTTGATTTGCTCTCCGGAGACGTTACTTTGTGCCATCTCTTTCGACGGCATGTTCTCCTGTTACAAAGCCCAATTTGTGCATTCTGAAAATTATCGCCAAACTTTGGCCAATGTATCATGAGAACATGAAGTGAAAAGAGGTATACTAAATTTGAGCTTCAAAGGCATCGCCTTAAAGTTGCCAATACGAGGCGCAGGCCTTTCAAGAGGCGTTCGAAAATTCTGCGTCTCTTCGTTAAACAGTCACAGTCTCGAAACATCAGTGCCACTTCTAGCTCTTTGATTTGCTCTCCGGAGACGTTACTTTGTGCCATCACTTTTCGACGGCATGTTCTCCTGTTACAAAGCGCACTTTGTGCATTCTCGAAATTTTCGCCTGATTTTGTCCAATATATCAGGAGAACATGAAGTGGAAAGAGGTATACTAAATTTCGGCTTCAAAGGCATCGCCTTAAAGTTGCAAATAAGAGCGCAGGCCTTTCAAGAGGCGTTCGAAAATTCTGCGTCTCTTCGTTAAGCAGTCACTGTCTCGAAACGTCTGCGCCCCTTCTCGCTATTTGATTTGCTCTCCGGAGACGTTACTTTGTGCCATCTCTTTCGACGGCATGTTCTCCTGTTACAAAGCGCAATTTTGTGCATTCTGAAATATTCGCCAGATTTTGTCCAATATATCAGGAGAACATGAAGTGGAAAGAGGTATACTAAATTTCGGCTTCAAAGGCATCGCCTTAAAGTTGCAAATAAGAGGCGCAGGCCTTTCAAGAGGCGTTCGAAAATTCTGCGTCTCTTCGTTAAGCAGTCACTGTCTCGAACGTCTGCGCCCCTTCTCGCTCTTTGATTTGCTCTCCGGAGACGTTACTTTGTGCCATCTCTTTCGACGGCATGTTCTCCTGTTACAAAGGCGCAATTTTGTGCATTCTGAAAATATTCGCCAGATTTTGTCCAATATATCAGGAGAACATGAAGTGGAAAGAGGTATACTAAATTTCGGCTTCAAAGGCATCGCCTTAAAGTTGCCATTACGAGGCGCAGGCCTTTCAAGAGGCGTTCGAAAATTCTGCGTCTCTTCGTTAAGCAGTCACTGTCTCGAATCGTCTGCGCCCCTTCTCGCTCTTTGATTTGCTCTCCGGAGACGTTACTTTGTGCCATCTCTTTCGACGGCATGTTCTCCTGTTACAAAGCCCAATTTTGTGCATTCTGAAAATTATCGCCAAACTTTGGACAATGTATCATGAGAACATGGAGTGAAATAGGTATACTAAATTTGAGCTTCAAAGGCATCGCCTTTAAGTTGCCATTACGAGGCGCAGGCCTTTCAAGAGGCGTTCGAAAATTCTGCGTCTCTTCGTTAACCAGTCACTGTCTCGAAACATCTGCGCCACTTCTCGCTCTTTGATTTGCTCTCCGGAGACGTTACTTTGTGCCATCACTTTCGACGGCATGTTCTCCTGTTACAAAGCGCACTTTTGTGCATTCTGAAAATATTCGCCAGATTTTGTTCAATATATCAGGAGAACATGAAGTGGAAAGAGGTATACTAAATTTCGGCTTCAAAGGCATCGCCTTAAAGTTGCAAATAAGAGGCGCAGGCCTTTCAAGAGGCGTTCGAAAATTCTGCGTCTCTTCGTTAACCAGTCACTGTCTCGAAACATCTGCGCCACTTCTCGCTCTGTGATTTGCTCTCCGGAGACGATACTTTGTGCCAACTCTTTCGACGGGATGTTCTCCTGTTACAAAGCGCAGTTTTGTGCATTCTGAAAATATTCGCCAGATTTTGTCCAATATATCAGGAGAACATGAAGTAGAAAGAGGTACACTAAATTTCAGCTTCAAATGCATCGCCTTGAAGTTGCTAATAAGAGGCGCAGGCCTTTCAAGAGGCGTTCGAAAATTCTGCGTCTCTTCGTTAAACAGTCACTGTCTCGAAACGTCTGCGCCCCTTCTCGCTCTTTGATTTGCTCTCCGGAGACGTTACTTTGTGCCATCTCTTTCGACGGCATGTTCTCCTGTTACAAAGCCCAATTTTGTGCATTCTGAAAATTATCGCCAAACTTTGGCCAATGTATCATGAGAACATGAAGTGAAAAGAGGTATACTAAATTTGAGCTTCAAAGGCATCGCCTTAAAGTTGCCAATACGAGGCGCAGGCCTTTCAAGAGGCGTTCGAAAATTCTGCGTCTCTTCGTTAAACAGTCACAGTCTCGAAACATCAGTGCCACTTCTAGCTCTTTGATTTGCTCTCCGGAGACGTTACCTTGTGACATCTCTTTCGACGGCATGATCTCCTATTACAAAGCGCAATTGTGTGCATTCTCGAAATTTTCGCCTGATTTTGGCCAATATATCAGGAGAACAGGATGTGGAAAGAGGTATACTGATTTGAGCTTCAAAGGCATCGACTTTAAGTTGCCAATACGAGGCGCAGGCCTTTCAAGAGGCGTTCGAAAATTCTGCGTCTCTTCGTTAAACAGTCACTGTCTCGAAACATCCAGTGCCACTTCTAGCTCTTTGATTTGCTCTCCGGAGACGTTACCTTGTGACATCTCTTTCGACGGCATGATCTCCTGTTACAAAGCGCAGTTTGTGCATTCTTAGAATATTCACCAGATTTTGGCCAATATATCAGGAGAACATGAAGTGGAAAGAGGTACACTAAATTTCAGCTTCAAATGCATCGCCTTGAAGTTGCTAATAAGAGACGCAGGCCTTTCAAGAGGCGTTCGAAAATTCTGCGTCTCTTCGTTAACCAGTCACTGTCTCGAAACATCTGCGCCACTTCTCGCTCTGTGATTTGCTCTCCGGAGACGATACTTTGTGCCAACTCTTTCGACGGGATGTTCTCCTGTTACAAAGCGCAGTTTTGTGCATTCTGAAAATATTCGCCAGATTTTGTCCAATATATCAGGAGAACATGAA
Organism: Andrena cerasifolii; assembly: GCF_050908995.1. Taxonomy (NCBI): domain Eukaryota; kingdom Metazoa; phylum Arthropoda; class Insecta; order Hymenoptera; family Andrenidae; genus Andrena; species Andrena cerasifolii. The sequence continues at coordinate 11,017 of NW_027486468.1, forward strand.
GTAGAAAGAGGTATACTAAATTTCGGCTTCAAAGCATCGCCTTAAAGTTGCAAATAAGAGGCGCAGGCCTTTCAAGAGGCGTTCGAAAATTCTGCGTCTCTTCGTTAAGCAGTCACTGTCTCGAATCGTCTGCGCCCCTTCTCGCTCTTTGATTTGCTCTCCGGAGACGTTACTTGTGCCATCTCTTTCGACGGCATGTTCTCCTGTTACAAAGCGCAATTTTGTGCATTCTGAAAATTATCGCCAAACTTTGGACAATGTTCATGAGAACATGGAGTGAAATAGGTATACTAAATTTGAGCTTCAAAGGCATCGCCTTTAAGTTGCCATTACGAGGCGCAGGCCTTTCAAGAGGCGTTCGAAAATTCTGCGTCTCTTCGTTAACCAGTCACTGTCTCGAAACATCTGCGCCACTTCTCGCTCTTTGATTTGCTCTCCGGAGACGTTACTTTGTGCCATCACTTTCGACGGCATGTTCTCCTGTTACAAAGCGCACTTTTGTGCATTCTCGAAATTTTCGCCTGATTTTGTCCAATATATCAGGAGAACATGAAGTGGAAAGAGGTATACTAAATTCGGCTTCAAAGGCATCGCCTTAAAGTTGCAAATAAGAGGCGCAGGCCTTTCAAGAGGCGTTCGAAAATTCTGCGTCTCTTCGTTAAGCAGTCACTGTCTCGAAACGTCTGCGCCCCTTCTCGCTATTTGATTTGCTCTCCGGAGACGTTACTTTGTGCCATCTCTTTCGACGGCATGTTCTCCTGTTACAAAGCGCAATTTTGTGCATTCTGAAAATATTCGCCAGATTTTGTCCAATATATCAGGAGAACATGAAGTGGAAAGAGGTATACTAAATTTCGGCTTCAAAGGCATCGCCTTAAAGTTGCAAATAAGAGGCGCAGGCCTTTCAAGAGGCGTTCGAAAATTCTGCGTCTCTTCGGTTAAGCAGTCACTGTCTCGAAACGTCTGCGCCCCTTCTCGCTCTTTGATTTGCTCTCCGGAGACGTTACTTTGTGCCATCTCTTTCGACGGCATGTTCTCCTGTTACAAAGCGCAATTTTGTGCATTCTGAAAATATTCGCCAGATTTTGTCCAATATATCAGGAGAACATGAAGTGGAAAGAGGTATACTAAATTTCGGCTTCAAAGGCATCGCCTTAAAGTTGCCATTACGAGGCGCAGGCCTTTCAAGAGGCGTTCGAAAATTCTGCGTCCTCTTCGTTAAGCAGTCACTGTCTCGAATCGTCTGCGCCCCTTCTCGCTCTTTGATTTGCTCTCCGGAGACGTTACTTTGTGCCATCTCTTTCGACGGCATGTTCTCCTGTTACAAAGCCCAATTTTGTGCATTCTGAAAATTATCGCCAAACTTTGGACAATGTATCATGAGAACATGGAGTGAAAATAGGTATACTAAATTTGAGCTTCAAAGGCATCGCTTTAAGTTGCCATTACGAGGCGCAGGCCTTTCAAGAGGCGTTCGAAAATTCTGCGTCTCTTCGTTAACCAGTCACTGTCTCGAAACATCTGCGCCACTTCTCGCTCTTTGAGTTGCTCTCCGGAGACGTTACTTTGTGCCATCACTTTCGACGGCATGTTCTCCTGTTACAATGCGCACTTTTGTGCATTCTGAAAATATTCGCCAGATTTTGTCCAATATATCAGGGAGAACATGAAGTGGAAAGAGGTATACTAAATTTCGGCTTCAAAGGCATCGCCTTAAAGTTGCAAATAAGAGGCGCAGGCCTTTCAAGAAGCGTTCGAAAATTCTGCGTCTCTTCGTTAACAGTCACTGTCTCGAAACATCTGCGCCACTTCTCGCTCTGTGATTTGCTCTCCGGAGACGATACTTTGTGCCAACTCTTTCGACGGGATGTTCTCCTGTTACAAAGCGCAGTTTTGTGCATTCTGAAAATATTCGCCAGATTTTGTCCAATATACAGGAGAACATGAAGTAGAAAGAGGTACACTAAATTTCAGCTTCAAATGCATCGCCTTGAAGTTGCTAATAAGAGGCGCAGGCCTTTCAAGAGGCGTTCGAAAATTCTGCGTCTCTTCGTTAAACAGTCACTGTCTCGAAACGTCTGCGCCCCTTCTCGCTCTTTGATTTGCTCTCCGGAGACGTTACTTTGTGCCATCTCTTTCGACGGCATGTTCTCCTGTTACAAAGCCCAATTTTGTGCATTCTGAAAATTATCGCCAAACTTTGGCCAATGTATCATGAGAACATGAAGTGAAAAGAGGTATACTAAATTTGAGCTTCAAAGGCATCGCCTTAAAGTTGCCAATACGAGGCGCAGGCCTTTCAAGAGGCGTTCGAAAATTCTGCGTCTCTTCGTTAAACAGTCACTGTCTCGAAACGTCTGCGCCCCTTCTCGCTCTTTGATTTGCTCTCCGGAGACGTTACTTTGTGCCATCTCTTTCGACGGCATGTTCTCCTGTTACAAAGCCCAATTTTGTGCATTCTGAAAATTATCGCCAAACTTTGGCCAATGTATCATGAGAACATGAAGTGAAAAGAGGTATACTAAATTTGAGCTTCAAAGGCATCGCCTTAAAGTTGCCAATACGAGGCGCAGGCCTTTCAAGAGGCGTTCGAAAATTCTGCGTCTCTTCGTTAAACAGTCACTGTCTCGAAACATCAGTGCCACTTCTAGCTCTTTGATTTGCTCTCCGGAGACGTTACCTTGTGACATCTCTTTCGACGGCATGATCTCCTGTTACAAAGCGCAGTTTTGTGCATTCTTAGAATATTCACCAGATTTTGGCCAATATATCAGGAGAACATGAAGTGGAAAGAGGTACACTAAATTTCGGCTTCAAAGGCATCGCCTTAAAGTTGCAAATAAGAGGCGCAGGCCTTTCAAGAGGCGTTCGAAAATTCTGCGTCTCTTCGTTAAGCAGTCACTGTCTCGAATCGTCTGCGCCCCTTCTCGCTCTTTGATTTGCTCTCCGGAGACGTTACTTTGTGCCATCTCTTTCGACGGCATGTTCTCCTGTTACAAAGCCCAATTTTGTGCATTCTGAAAATTATCGCCAAACTTTGGACAATGTATCATGAGAACATGGAGTGAAAATAGGTATACTAAATTTGAGCTTCAAAGGCATCGCCTTTAAGTTGCCATTACGAGGCGCAGGCCTTTCAAGAGGCGTTCGAAAATTCTGCGTCTCTTCGTTAAACAGTCACTGTCTCGAAACATCAGTGCCACTTCTAGCTCTTTGATTTGCTCTCCGGAGACGTTACCTTGTGACATCTCTTTCGACGGCATGATCTCCTGTTACAAAGCGCAGTTTTGTGCATTCTGAAAATATTCGCCAGATTTTGTCCAATATATCAGGAGAACATGAAGTGGAAAGAGGTATACTAAATTTCGGCTTCAAAGGCATCGCCTTAAAGTTGCAAATAAGAGGCGCAGGCCTTTCAAGAGGCGTTCGAAAATTCTGCGTCTCTTCGTTAAGCAGTCACTGTCTCGAAACGTCTGCGCCCCTTCTCGCTCTTTGATTTGCTCTCCGGAGACGTTACTTTGTGCCATCTCTTTCGACGGCATGTTCTCCTGTTACAAAGCGCAATTTTGTGCATTCTGAAAATATTCGCCAGATTTTGTCCAATATATCAGGAGAACATGAAGTGGAAAGAGGTATACTAAATTTCGGCTTCAAAGGCATCGCCTTAAAGTTGCCAATACGAGGCGCAGGCCTTTCAAGAGGCGTTCGAAAATTCTGCGTCTCTTCGTTAAACAGTCACTGTCTCGAAACATCAGTGCCACTTCTAGCTCTTTGATTTGCTCTTCGGAGACGTTACCTTGTGACATCTCTTTCGACGGCATGATCTCCTATTACAAAGCGCAATTGTGTGCATTCTCGAAATTTTCGCCTGATTTTGGCCAATATATCAGGAGAACATGAAGTGGAAAGAGGTACACTAAATTTCAGCTTCAAATGCATCGCCTTGAAGTTGCTAATAAGAGGCGCAGGCCTTTCAAGAGGCGTTCGAAAATTCTGCGTCTCTTCGTTAAGCAGTCACTGTCTCGAATCGTCTGCGCCCCTTCTCGCTCTTTGATTTGCTCTCCGGAGACGTTACTTTGTGCCATCTCTTTCGACGGCATGTTCTCCTGTTACAAAGCCCAATTTTGTGCATTCTGAAAATTATCGCCAAACTTTGGACAATGTATCATGAGAACATGGAGTGAAAATAGGTATACTAAATTTGAGCTTCAAAGGCATCGCCTTTAAGTTGCCATTACGAGGCGCAGGCCTTTCAAGAGGCGTTCGAAAATTCTGCGTCTCTTCGTTAACCAGTCACTGTCTCGAAACATCTGCGCCACTTCTCGCTCTTTGATTTGCTCTCCGGAGACGTTACTTTGTGCCATCACTTTCGACGGCATGTTCTCCTGTTACAAAGCGCACTTTTGTGCATTCTGAAAATATTCGCCAGATTTTGTCCAATATATCAGGAGAACATGAAGTGGAAAGAGGTATACTAAATTTCGGCTTCAAAGGCATCGCCTTAAAGTTGCCAATACGAGGCGCAGGCCTTTCAAGAGGCGTTCGAAAATTCTGCGTCTCTTCGTTAAACAGTCACTGTCTCGAAACATCAGTGCCACTTCTAGCTCTTTGATTTGCTCTTCGGAGACGTTACCTTGTGACATCTCTTTCGACGGCATGATCTCCTATTACAAAGCGCAATTGTGTGCATTCTCGAAATTTTCGCCTGATTTTGGCCAATATATCAGGAGAAGATGAAGTGGAAAGAGGTACACTAAATTTCAGCTTCAAATGCATCGCCTTGAAGTTGCTAATAAGAGGCGCAGGCCTTTCAAGAGGCGTTCGAAAATTCTGCGTCTCTTCGTTAACCAGTCACTGTCTCGAAACATCTGCGCCACTTCTCGCTCTGTGATTTGCTCTCCGGAGACGATACTTTGTGCCAACTCTTTCGACGGGATGTTCTCCTGTTACAAAGCGCAGTTTTGTGCATTCTGAAAATATTCGCCAGATTTTGTCCAATATATCAGGAGAACATGAAGTAGAAAGAGGTATACTAAATTTCGGCTTCAAAGGCATCGCCTTAAAGTTGCAAATAAGAGGCGCAGGCCTTTCAAGAGGCGTTCGAAAATTCTGCGTCTCTTCGTTAAGCAGTCACTGTCTCGAATCGTCTGCGCCCCTTCTCGCTCTTTGATTTGCTCTCCGGAGACGTTACTTTGTGCCATCTCTTTCGACGGCATGTTCTCCTGTTACAAAGCCCAATTTTGTGCATTCTGAAAATTATCGCCAAACTTTGGACAATGTATCATGAGAACATGGAGTGAAAATAGGTATACTAAATTTGAGCTTCAAAGGCATCGCCTTTAAGTTGCCATTACGAGGCGCAGGCCTTTCAAGAGGCGTTCGAAAATTCTGCGTCTCTTCGTTAACCAGTCACTGTCTCGAAACATCTGCGCCACTTCTCGCTCTTTGATTTGCTCTCCGGAGACGTTACTTTGTGCCATCACTTTCGACGGCATGTTCTCCTGTTACAAAGCGCAGTTTTGTGCATTCTGAAAATATTCGCCAGATTTTGTCCAATATATCAGGAGAACATGAAGTGGAAAGAGGTATACTAAATTTCGGCTTCAAAGGCATCGCCTTAAAGTTGCAAATAAGAGGCGCAGGCCTTTCAAGAGGCGTTCGAAAATTCTGCGTCTCTTCGTTAAGCAGTCACTGTCTCGAAACGTCTGCGCCCCTTCTCGCTCTTTGATTTGCTCTCCGGAGACGTTACTTTGTGCCATCTCTTTCGACGGCATGTTCTCCTGTTACAAAGCGCAATTTTGTGCATTCTGAAAATATTCGCCAGATTTTGTCCAATATATCAGGAGAACATGAAGTGGAAAGAGGTATACTAAATTTCGGCTTCAAAGGCATCGCCTTAAAGTTGCCAATACGAGGCGCAGGCCTTTCAAGAGGCGTTCGAAAATTCTGCGTCTCTTCGTTAAACAGTCACTGTCTCGAAACATCAGTGCCACTTCTAGCTCTTTGATTTTCTCTTCGGAGACGTTACGTTGTGACATCTCTTTCGACGGCATGATCTCCTATTACAAAGCGCAATTGTGTGCATTCTCGAAATTTTCGCCTGATTTTGGCCAATATATCAGGAGAACAGGATGTGGAAAGAGGTATACTAAATTTGAGCTTCAAAGGCATCGCCTTAAAGTTGCCAATACGAGGCGCAGGCCTTTCAAGAGGCGTTCGAAAATTCTGCGTCTCTTCGTTAAACAGTCACTGTCTCGAAACATCAGTGCCACTTCTAGCTCTTTGATTTGCTCTTCGGAGACGTTACCTTGTGACATCTCTTTCGACGGCATGATCTCCTATTACAAAGCGCAATTCTGTGCATTCTTAAAATATTCACCAGATTTTGGCCAATATATCAGGAGAACATGAAGTGGAAAGAGGTACACTAAATTTCAGCTTCAAATGCATCGCCTTGAAGTTGCTAATAAGAGGCGCAGGCCTTTCAAGAGGCGTTCGAAAATTCTGCGTCTCTTCGTTAAGCAGTCACTGTCTCGAAACGTCTGCGCCCCTTCTCGCTCTTTGATTTGCTCTCCGGAGACGTTACTTTGTGCCATCTCTTTCGACGGCATGATCTCCTGTTACAAAGCGCAATTTTGTGCATTCTTAAAATATTCACCAGATTTTGGCCAATATATCAGGAGAACATGAAGTGGAAAGAGGTACACTAAATTTCAGCTTCAAATGCATCGCCTTGAAGTTGCTAATAAGAGGCGCAGGCCTTTCAAGAGGCGTTCGAAAATTCTGCGTCTCTTCGTTAACCAGTCACTGTCTCGAAACATCTGCGCCACTTCTAGCTCTTTGATTTGCTCTCCGGAGACGATACCTTATGACATCTCTTTCGACGGCATGATCTCCTATTACAAAGCGCAATTGTGTGCATTCTCGAAATTTTCGCCTGATTTTGGCCAATATATCAGGAGAACAGGATGTGGAAAGAGGTATACTGAATTTGAGCTTCAAAGGCATCGCCTTTAAGTTGCCATTACGAGGCGCAGGCCTTTCAAGGGGCGTTCGAAAATTCTGCGTCTCTTCGTTAAGCAGTCACTGTCTCGAAACGTCTGCGCCACTTCTCGCTCTTTGATTTGCTCTCCGGAGACGTTACTTTGTGCCATCTCTTTCGACGGCATGTTCTCCTGTTACAAAGCACAATTTTGTGCATTCTGAAAATATTCGCCAGATTTTGACCAATATATCAGGAGAACATGAAGTAGAAAGAGGTATACTAAATTTCGGCTTCAAAGGCATCGCCTTAAAGTTGCCAATACGAGGCGCAGGCCTTTCAAGAGGCGTTCGAAAATTCTGCGTCTCTTCGTTAAACAGTCACTGTCTCGAAACATCAGTGCCACTTCTAGCTCTTTGATTTGCTCTTCGGAGACGTTACCTTGTGACATCTCTTTCGACGGCATGATCTCCTATTACAAAGCGCAATTGTGTGCATTCTCGAAATTTTCGCCTGATTTTGGCCAATATATCAGGAGAAAAGGATGTGGAAAGAGGTATACTAAATTTCGGCTTCAAAGGCATCGCCTTAAAGTTGCAAATAAGAGGCGCAGGCCTTTCAAGAGGCGTTCGAAAATTCTGCGTCTCTTCGTTAAACAGTCACTGTCTCGAAACATCAGTGCCACTTCTAGGTCTTTGATTTGCTCTCCGGAGACGTTACCTTGTGACATCTCTTTCGACGGCATGATCTCCTGTTACAAAGCGCAATTTTGTGCGTTCATAGAATATTCACCAGATTTTGGCCAATATATCAGGAGAACATGAAGTGGAAAGAGGTACACTAAATTTCAGCTTCAAATGCATCGCCTTGAAGTTGCTAATAAGAGGCGCAGGCCTTTCAAGAGGCGTTCGAAAATTCTGCGTCTCTTCGTTAACCAGTCACTGTCTCGAAACATCTGCGCCACTTCTCGCTCTGTGATTTGCTCTCCGGAGACGATACTTTGTGCCAACTCTTTCGACGGGATGTTACAAAGCGCAGTTTTGTGCATTCTGAAAATATTCGCCAGATTTTGTCCAATATATCAGGAGAACATGAAGTAGAAAGAGGTATACTAAATTTCGGCTTCAAAGGCATCGCCTTAAAGTTGCAAATAAGAGGCGCAGGCCTTTCAAGAGGCGTTCGAAAATTCTGCGTCTCTTCGTTAAGCAGTCACTGTCTCGAATCGTCTGCGCCCCTTCTCGCTCTTTGATTTGCTCTCCGGAGACGTTACTTTGTGCCATCTCTTTCGACGGCATGTTCTCCTGTTACAAAGCCCAATTTTGTGCATTCTGAAAATTATCGCCAAACTTTGGACAATGTATCATGAGAACATGGAGTGAAAATAGGTATACTAAATTTGAGCTTCAAAGGCATCGCCTTTAAGTTGCCATTACGAGGCGCAGGCCTTTCAAGAGGCGTTCGAAAATTCTGCGTCTCTTCGTTAAGCAGTCACTGTCTCGAAACATCTGCGCCACTTCTCGCTCTTTGATTTGCTCTCCGGAGACGTTACTTTGTGCCATCACTTTCGACGGCATGTTCTCCTGTTACAAAGCGCAGTTTTGTGCATTCTGAAAATATTCGCCAGATTTTGTCCAATATATCAGGAGAACATGAAGTGGAAAGAGGTATACTAAATTTCGGCTTCAAAGGCATCGCCTTAAAGTTGCAAATAAGAGGCGCAGGCCTTTCAAGAGGCGTTCGAAAATTCTGCGTCTCTTCGTTAAGCAGTCACTGTCTCGAAACGTCTGCGCCCCTTCTCGCTCTTTGATTTGCTCTCCGGAGACGTTACTTTGTGCCATCTCTTTCGACGGCATGTTCTCCTGTTACAAAGCGCAATTTTGTGCATTCTGAAAATATTCGCCAGATTTTGTCCAATATATCAGGAGAACATGAAGTGGAAAGAGGTATACTAAATTTCGGCTTCAAAGGCATCGCCTTAAAGTTGCCAATACGAGGCGCAGGCCTTTCAAGAGGCGTTCGAAAATTCTGCGTCTCTTCGTTAAACAGTCACTGTCTCGAAACATCAGTGCCACTTCTAGCTCTTTGATTTGCTCTTCGGAGACGTTACCTTGTGACATCTCTTTCGACGGCATGATCTCCTATTACAAAGCGCAATTGTGTGCATTCTCGAAATTTTCGCCTGATTTTGGCCAATATATCAGGAGAACAGGATGTGGAAAGAGGTATACTAAATTTGAGCTTCAAATGCATCGCCTTGAAGTTGCTAATAAGAGGCGCAGGCCTTTCAAGAGGCGTTCGAAAATTCTGCGTCTCTTCGTTAAGCAGTCACTGTCTCGAAACGTCTGCGCCCCTTCTCGCTCTTTGATTTGCTCTCCGGAGACGTTACTTTGTGCCATCTCTTTCGACGGCATGATCTCCTGTTACAAAGCGCAATTTTGTGCATTCTTAAAATATTCACCAGATTTTGGCCAATATATCAGGAGAACATGAAGTGGAAAGAGGTACACTAAATTTCAGCTTCAAATGCATCGCCTTGAAGTTGCTAATAAGAGGCGCAGGCCTTTCAAGAGGCGTTCGAAAATTCTGCGTATCTTCGTTAACCAGTCACTGTCTCGAAACATCTGCGCCACTTCTCGCTCTTTGATTTGCTCTCCGGAGACGTTACTTTGTGCCATCTCTTTCGACGGCATGTTCTCCTGTTACAAAGCGCAGTTTTGTGCATTCTGAAAATATTCGCCAGATTTTGTCCAATATATCAGGAGAACATGAAGTGGAAAGAGGTATACTAAATTTCGGCTTCAAAGGCATCGCCTTAAAGTTGCAAATAAGAGGCGCAGGCCTTTCAAGAGGTGTTCGAAAATTCTGCGTCTCTTCGTTAAACAGTCACTGTCTCGAAACATCTGCGCCACTTCTCGCTCATAGATCTGCTCTCTGGAGACGTTACTTTGTGCCATCTCTTTCGACGGCATGTTCTCCTGTTACAAAGCGCAGTTTTGTGCATTCTGAAAATATTCGCCAGATTTTGTCCAATATATCAGGAGAACATGAAGTGGAAAGAGGTATACTAAATTTGAGCTTCAAAGGCATCGCCTTAAAGTTGCCAATACGAGGCGCAGGCCTTTCAAGAGGCGTTCGAAAATTCTGCGTCTCTTCGTTAAACAGTCACAGTCTCGAAACATCAGTGCCACTTCTAGCTCTTTGATTTGCTCTCCGGAGACGTTACCTTGTGACATCTCTTTCAACGGCATGATCTCCTATTACAAAGCGCAATTGTGTGCATTCTCGAAATTTTCGCCTGATTTTGGCCAATATATCAGGAGAACAGGATGTGGAAAGAGGTATACTGAATTTGAGCTTCAAAGGCATCGACTTTAAGTTGCCAATACGAGGCGCAGGCCTTTCAAGAGGCGTTCGAAAATTCTGCGTCTCTTCGTTAAACAGTCACTGTCTCGAAACATCAGTGCCACTTCTAGCTCTTTGATTTGCTCTCCGGAGACGTTACCTTGTGACATCTCTTTTCGACGGCATGATCTCCTGTTTACAAAGGCGCAATTTTTGTGCATTCTTAGAATATTCACCAGATTTTGGCCAATATATCAGGAGAACATGAAGTGGAAAGAGGTACACTAAATTTCAGCTTCAAATGCATCGCCTTGAAGTTGCTAATAAGAGGGCGCAGGCCCTTTCAAGAGGCGTTCGAAAATTCTGCGTCTCTTCGTTAACCAGTCACTGTCTCGAAACATCTGCGCCACTTCTCGCTCTGTGATTTGCTCTCCGGAGACGATACTTTGTGCCAACTCTTTCGACGGGATGTTTCTCCTGTTACAAAGCGCAGTTTTTGTGCATTTCTGAAAATATTCGCCAGATTTTGTCCAATATATCAGGAGAACATGAAGTGGAAAGAGGTATACTAAATTTCGGCTTCAAAGGCATCGCCTTAAAGTTGCAAATAAGAGGCGCAGGCCTTTCAAGAGGCGTTCGAAAATTCTGCGTCTCTTCGTTAAGCAGTTACTGTCTCGAATCGTCTGCGCCCCTTCTCGCTCTTTGATTTGCTCTCCGGAGACGTTACTTTGTGCCATCTCTTTCGACGGCATGTTCTCCTGTTACAAAGCCCAATTTTGTGCATTCTGAAAATTATCGCCAAACTTTGGACAATGTATCATGAGAACATGGAGTGAAAATAGGTATACTAAATTTGAGCTTCAAAGGCATCGACTTTAAGTTGCCAATACGAGGCTCAGGCCTTTCAAGAGGCGTTCGAAAATTCTGCGTCTCTTCGTTAAACAGTCACTGTCTCGAAACATCAGTGCCACTTCTAGCTCTTTGATTGCTCTCCGGAGACGTTACCTTGTGACATCTCTTTCGACGGCATGATCTCCTGTTACAAAGCGCAATTTTGTGCATTCTTAAAATATTCACCAGATTTTGGCCAATATATCAGGAGAACATGAAGTGGAAAGAGGTACACTAAATTTCAGCTTCAAATGCATCGCCTTGAAGTTGCTAATAAGAGGCGCAGGCCTTTCAAGAGGCGTTCGAAAATTCTGCGTCTCTTCGTTAAACAGTCACTGTCTCGAAACATCTGCGCCACTTCTCGCTCATA
>NW_027486469.1:0-22596 GCF_050908995.1 Andrena cerasifolii
TGCCCTCCGGAGACGTTACTTTGTGCCATCTCTTTCGACGGCATGTTCTCCTGTTACAAAGCCCAATTTTGTGCATTCTGAAAATTTTCGGCAGATATTGGCCAATATATCAGGAGAAAATGAAGTGGAAAGAGGTATACTAAATTTCAGCTTCAAAGGCATCGCCTTAAAGTTGCAATTAAGAGGCGCAGGCCTTTCAAGAGGCGTTCGAAAATTCTGCGTGTCTTCGTTAAACAGTCACTGTCTCGAAACATCTGCGCCACTTCTCGCTCATTGATTTGCCCTCCGGAGACGTTACTTTGTTCCATCTCTTTCGACGGCATGTTCTCCTGTTACAAAGCCCAATTTTGTGCATTCTGAAAATTTTCGCCAGATTTTGGCCAATATATCAGGAGAACATGAAGTCAAAAGAGGTATACTAAATTTCAGCTTCAAAGGCATCGCTTAAAAGTATCAAATCAGAGGCGCAGGCCTTTCAAGAGGCGTTCGAAAATTGTGCGACTCTTCGTTAAACAGTCACTGTCTCGAAACATCTGCGCCACTTCTCGCTCATTGATTTGCCCTCCGGAGACGTTACTTTGTGCCATCTCTTTCGACGGCATGTTCTCCTGTTACAAAGACCAATTCTGTGGATTCTGAAAATTTTCGCCAGATTTTGGCCAATATATCAGGAGAACATGAAGTGGAAAGATGTATACTAAATTTCAGCTTCAAAGGCATCGCCTTAAAGTTGCAAATCAGAGGCGCAGGCCTTTCAAGAGGCGTTCGAAAATTCTGCGTCTCTTCGTTAAACAGTCACTGTCTCGAAACATCTGCGCCACTTCTCGCTCATTGATTTGCCCTCCGGAGACGTTACTTTGTGCCATCTCTTTCGACGGCATGTTCTCCTGTTACAAAGCCCAATTCTGTGGATTCTGAAAATTTTCGCCAGATTTTGGCCAATATATCAGGAGAAGATGAAGTGGAAAGAGGTATACTAAATTTCAGCTTCAAAGGCATCGCCTTAAAGTTGCAAATCAGAGGCGCAGGCCTTTCAAGAGGCGTTCGAAAATTCTGCGTCTCTTCGTTAATCAGTCACTGTCTCGAAACATCTGCGCCACATCTCTCTCTTTGATTTGCTCTCCGGAGACGTTACTTTGTGCCATCTCTTTCGACGGCATGTTCTCCTGTTACAAAGCCCAATTTGTGCATTCTGAAAATTTTTGCTAGATTTTGGCCAATATATCAGGAGAACATGAAGTGGAAAGAGGTATACTAAATTTCAGCTTCAAACGCATCGCTTAAAAGTATCAAATCAGAGGCGCAGGCCTTTCAAGAAGCGTTCGAAAATTCTGCGTCTCTTCGTTAAACAGTCACTGTCTCGAAACACCTGCGCCACTTCTCGCTCTTTGATTTGCTCTCCGGAGACGTTACTTTGTTCCATCTCTTTCGACGGCATGTTCTCCTGTTACAAAGCCCAATTTTGTGCATTCTGAAAATTTTCGCCAGATTTTGGCCAATATATCAGGAGAACATGAAGTCAAAAGAGGTATACTAAATTTCAGCTTCAGAGGCATCGCCATAAAGTTGCAAATAAGAGGCGCAGGCCTTTCAAGAGGCGTTCGAAAATTCTGCGTCTCTTCGTTAATCAGTCACTGTCTCGAAACATCTGCGCCACATCTCTCTCTTTGATTTGCTCTCCGGAGACGTTACTTTGTGCCATCTCTTTCGACGGCATGTTCTCCTGTTACAAAGCCCAATTCTGTGCATTCTGAAAATTTTCGCCAGATTTTGGCCAATGTTCGCACAAGAACGAGGTGCACCACGCACTTGTTTTTAACGCGTGAGCAAGTTTGTGTTCACGCGGCGGAACGTATAGATTTAAGAGAGCGCTATTAATGTTATTGTAATGTCGCCACAATAAACGAGGGTGCTTAATAACTAATTAAAAGAAATGTTACTATTAACAGTAGAGCACTTAATTTACAAGAAATTGTACACGCGATTGCGCGATGCCGAAGCGAAGTATATAGAAATACTTGTTTCGTATTGTCGGTGCACCGATAGCTCTTTTGTTTCGCGTTAGGAGAAACAGCGGTGTTTACCGGTACGCGGTTCACAAGCAAGAGAGCGATCGCGGAAACAGAGCGGGCCGAGCCACCGATTCGGGTGCCGATGTTGCATGGCCAATCAGAGAAGTACACGTGTGTGTCGCGCGATGCTGCTAATTAGTAGAGGGAGATAAGCTAATTAGTATAATTGTCGGCCCCGAGATGGCCCGACCAGGCTATCGCCGCGATCGCTCCAGCCGCTGACCCGGTATTAAATAGCGCGTTTAAAAGTCGCGCGCTTCGAGGCAGCGTGCACATGCCCGATTGGCTGCATCGCTGTGGCCAATCCCAAACATTCCCGCCCGTCTCGTCATATTCTGACGAAATAGACATGTCGCCGCTGGATAGTGAAGTGGTATTAAATGAAAGCGTGATTAAAATTGAAGACAGTTAAAACAAGAGAGAAAAAACTAAAATTAATCTAATTCCGCAAGAAGAGTGCCGCAGATCGAACCCTAACTACTATTCTGACGGAGGTGACCAGGTTATGTCGCTTCGGCCATCGACACTGTCACCTTGAGAGCTCCCAGCATCGACCTCCGCGGCGGCAGCAAATGGTAACAGGATAAGCTTGTGTAAGGGACGGGTGAGCTCCGACGTCGCCGTTTTCAGTGTGAGAACACGTGTAAGACCATCGGGACTTGGATGAGTTTTGACGACTCTAGCCAGAGGCCAACGCGAGGGCGGCTGCAGTTCGCTTTTGATTAAGCACAGATCGCCTTCCCGAATCACCGTCCGAACGCGACTCCACTTACCCGGCGTCTGCAACGTGTTCAGGTAGTCCCGCGACCACAAACGCCAGAAGTGCTGTTGCATTTTCTGAACCAGCTGCCACCGAGAAAGCCGATTGTCTGGGAGCTCCTCCAGATTAGGTTCGGGTATCGCGTTAACTGCCTCACCGACCAAGAAATGACCTGGCGTCAGCGCAGCGAGATCATCGGGATCATCTGACACCGGTACCAATGGTCTAGAATTTAAACAAGCTTCGATCTCAGCGAGGAGCGTGGCCAGCTCCTCATACGTCAATCGATGTTCGCCGAGCACTCTCCGGAGGTGGTGCTTCACGGACTTCACCGCGGCCTCCCAAATCCCGCCGAAATGAGGTGCAGAAGGAGGGTTAAACTTCCACTCGATACCCTCAGAAGCCAGACGGTCCAGGAGTTGCCTATTTTGGGAACTGACTGCTTGTAGTAGGGCACGCAGCTCCTTGTCCGCACCCACGAATGCCGTACCGCAGTCGCTGTAGATCTGGGAGCAGAGGCCGCGGCGAGAGGTCAGTCGTTTCAGGGCAGCTAAAAAGGCTTCCGTTGTCCCGTCCGACACCACCTCCAAATGCACGGCTTTGGTAGCTAAACACACAAACAGAGCGATATAACCTTTTCGAGCGTGCTGGCCGCGCCCTCGACTGGATCGTATAAAAATTGGCCCTGCATAATCTACGCCCACGCGCAGGAACGGGCGACAAGGGGTTACTCGAGGTGCAGGCAACACTCCCATCAGCTGGTCCGCGGTACTGCCTCTCCAGCGAACACAAGTGGAGCACCGATGGATGCAGGATTTTACCAGGTGGCGACCTCGAAGAACCCAGCAATGTTGGCGAAGTGTTGAAAGGGTGAGTTGCACACCCCCATGCAAACAGCGCCGATGCGCCTCGGCGATCCACAGCGCAGCCAGTGGTGATTCATCGGGAAGAATCACAGGGTGTCGTTGATTGTAGGTGATCCTTGAATAATGCAGCCGCCCGCCAACGCGTAAGGTGCTGTCCTCCTGATCCTTGAACGGATTCAATCGAAGCAGGCGACTTCGTCTAGGCAGCGGTTGGCGACTTTGGAGAGCGTCCAATTCCGAAGCGAAGGCAGTAGATTGCACACCTCGCACCAGCCTCGATCGGGCAGCTTGTATCTCACTGGCGGTCAGGTAAGTTGCCCGTTTCCCCTTGGACGCCGGGAGCCATCGACAGCACCAGGCGGTAACTCGGAGCAGTCGACGGAAGTTCGAAAATCGGTTTAAAAACAGGCTCACCTCATCTTCTGGGGAGCGTTGGACGTGGAGAATTTGCCTTCGTTCAGAGTGGGGCACTTCTATCGGCTCTTCGAAGGTGACGGGTCGCCCTTCGCTCGTCGCCAGCCAAGACGGACCCGACCACCACAGTGGGTGCTCGGGGAGTTCGGCCGGGGTTAGTCCTCTCGAAGCACAGTCGGCCGGGTTATCTTGGCCTGAAACATGATGCCAATGTGCCTGGGGTCGCGTACGTTGAATGTCTGCTACTCGGTTAGCCACATAGGTTTGCCACCGACTGGACGGAGCCTGGATCCAACCCAAGGCCACCAGGGCGTCAGTCCACAGATGCACGCCGTTGATCCTAAGAGCCAGAGTCGACAGAAGATGCGCCACCAGCCGTGTAAGTAGATGAGCGCCACTCAGTTCGAGACGTGGTAGCGACAGTTTCTTGAGTGGAGCCACCTTTGTCTTGGCTGAAATAAGATGAATCTGTATGTCACCTGATGAATCGTGAACACCCAGATACGCCACCGCAGAGTATGCTCGCTCCGAGGCGTCAGAGAAGCCATGCACTTCCACCGATTGGTTGGTGGAGGTCAAGCCCATGCACCGCGGAATCTGGATTTGACGAAGTGCTGGAAGTGCCTTCAAAAACTCGCGCCATGCGTCCTCAGATTGCACAGGTAAGGCTTCGTCCCAGTCGGTCGTGAGCGTCCAGAGTGTCTGAATGAATATTTTTGTCCATACCGTTACAGGAGCAAGCCAGCCCAGTGGGTCGAAGATTTGCGCCGCCTGGCTTAGGACGCTCCGCTTCGTTGTCGTTGGACTCGTGCTACCCTCCAGAAGTCTGATCTGGAAATTGTCAGTCTCCGGAAGCCACTGGATACCTAAGACGCTGTGCTGGGTGTCCGTATCCCAGTGCCGGGCAAGTGCGGCGACGTCATTGTGGACCGACCTCATGAACTCAGGCGAGTTCGACGCCCACTTATGTAATCGAAAGCCGCCCGCCATGGCGAGCTGATCCAATTCTTTTTTCAGAGTCAAGGCCTCCTCCACCGAAGTTGCGCCCGTTAGGATGTCGTCCACGTAAACGTCTGAGCACATCGTCTTAGAAGCCAAGGGAAACGACT
Organism: Andrena cerasifolii; assembly: GCF_050908995.1. NCBI lineage: Eukaryota > Metazoa > Arthropoda > Insecta > Hymenoptera > Andrenidae > Andrena > Andrena cerasifolii. The sequence continues at coordinate 5,222 of NW_027486469.1, forward strand.
CGGCCTCGTCCGCGGCCAACTGCCGCAAGCATCGTAGAGCCAGGTAGGGTGCACAGCCTAATCCGTAGGTGACAGTGCAAAGTTTATACTCCCTCAACTTTAATTCCTTCCCCTTTCGCCAGAGGATCCGCTGATAGTCCCGGTCGTCTGGGTGTATAATTATTTGTCGATACATCTTTTCGACGTCAGCGACAAAGACGATGGGATGACGACGCCACCTTAGCAACAAGTCGGCTAAGGCTGGTAACAAGTTGGGACCCGTGTGCAGGACGTCATTAAGCGACCTTCCATTGGTAGTGGTCATCGAGCCATTGAACACTACGCGCAGCTTCGTAGTGGTACTCGTAGCCTTTAGGACACCATGATGTGGTAAATAAAAGTGTCGTCCCTCAGGGGGGGCACGCGCCGCCACCATATGACCGAGATCATCGTACTCTTGTAGAAAGTCTTGATAGGCTCGTTCATATTCAGATTTCTTACGAAAACGCTGCTGCATAGAATTCAATGTGCGAAGTGCCGCGGGCCTCGAGGGTCCCAGCTCTGGAGTAACTTTAAATGGAAGCCTCACCACAAAACGACCTTCGGACGTGCGTCGATGAGTGGCCTGAAAGTGATACTCCGCCTCTTGGTCACCGGGTGAGAGAGTGGGTGTTATCTGGACTTCTTCCTGCTCCCAGAATTTCTCCAACAGGCCAGGTAGTTCTTGGTTGATCGAGCAGCACTGGACCGTTGACACGCTCTTGCGGCTGCGAGCACAACCATTCCGAAGACCGCCGGTAAGAATCCTGCCAAAAGTAGTTTCCTGAGCCAGTGGAGTGCCTGGCTTGCCCTTGCGAACGCCTTCCAACATGAAGTCGTTGTAGACGTCAGCACCGAGTAGCAGATCGATGGGATCCTGGTTCGCGAGACGTGGTTCCGCCCACTGCAGGCCCTGAAGATGAGGCCAGATCGTCCCGTCGAGCACGACGGGTGGTTTGTAGCTAGACAAATCAATAAGCACAAATGCCGACAGGGCGAGGATACTCTCACCGTCTCGGTCGGCAGTGATATCAAGATGAACGAGCCCTCGCGTGCATTGCGACGGAGCACCGCCGGCGAAAAGCAAAGGTATGCGAGCGCGCTGCCTCTTCAACCCAAGTCGTTTTACGAGCTGCTCCGAGATTAAGGACACTTCACTTCCAGGATCGATTAGAGCTCGCACCGACACATGTTGACCGACCGGCGTGTAAGTGCGAACTCGCGCAAGGCCGAGCATCACTGGCGGCGTGTTGAACACGCGAGGAGTGACGTGCTGCACTACCGCACCAGCAGCCGTCGGGAAAGCATCATGGAGACAGGAATGGTGTTGTTCAGCGCACCGCTGGCACCGTTTATTCGATTGGCAACTGTCGATTTGGTGCTTGCCCAGGCAGTTTAAGCAGCGCTGCAATTTCGCAACCGTGGCCTTCTTCGCTGCAGCGTCCTGTACCTTGAACTTGGGACAGAAGAGTAAGTAATGTGATCCCTTACAGAGTCCGCAATCCTTCGAGTTCGATGGCGTCGTGCCGACTTGATGCACAGCGGCGCCTTTGGCAGCGACGCCTTTGGTAGCGGTCCCCTTGGGAGCTGTTTGTTTGTCTTCGGCAGGAGGATCACGCTTGCGTTGATTCTCCAGCGCCTCAACCGTATGAATACGCGTTTCGATGAACACCCTTAGAGCATCTAAGGAGGGTGGATCTGTGCATAGGCCGAGAGACGCCTCCCACTCGCGGCACGATTGCTCGTCCAGTCGGTCGACAGTCATTTTGACCAGCCAGTCGGTGGTAGTCACGGGACGATTCATTGCGGCTAGAGCGCCAACCACGTCCCATGTTCCGTAGAACAATCGTTTCAACTCCGCCGACGATTCACATTTCACCGTGGGTAATTCATTTAAAATGGTAAGCTGTGCGCTCACCAAGAGGCGTTTATTTTGGAATCGTTCCTTTAAAGCCAAGGATTGCTTCGATCGATATCTACTAGCATCACCTTCGTGGATTTAACCGAAGCTGTAGCCCGGCGGCATTGCCCACTTCCGTGGGATGCGGATCTGCCCGCATTCCGCTACCGGATCCTTGATCACCAGCGAGACGAAGGAATCGTGGAACGCCTGCCATTCGCTGTAGCGTCCATCGAAGCTGGGTAGCGGAATGCGGGGCAGAGTGGCACGTGATCGTGTCTCCGCGGTAGGAGCACCGCCGGAAGTCGAGGCAATGCCGCCGGGCTCCAGCTTCCGGTTAAATCCACGAAGGAGATCTAGTAGATATCCCTTTTGTTCCAGAAAAGATTCTTCGGCAAGATCGAAGCAATCCTTGGTAAAATAATCATGCCTTGCCCACTCCTCAGTGCATTGCTTCTCTATAGCCCCATGTTGCTTCGAGAATTGTTCCCAGAGTGATGTTAGCATTTCCATTCTAGCTTGCACCGAACCTTCAGTCATTTTAGCGACATCTTTCTTTTTCAGATTATCGTACACACGTGAGAGCCGATGATACAGCTTGACCTGATCCGCGATCGCGTCCTTCATAATGGCGGCACTTAACGAGCTCTCGCACCACGCGGTCACCACACACCACTCGAAATCGCCGGAGTAATCCGGCTCGAAGGACCAACTTTATGTTCGCACAAGAACGAGGGGCACCACGCACTTGTTTTTAACGCGTGAGCAAGTTTGTGTTCACGCGGCGGAACGTATAGATTTAAGAGAGCGCTATTAATGTTATTGTAATGTCGCCACAATAAACGAGGGTGCTTAATAACTAATTAAAAGAAATGTTACTATTAACAGTAGAGAACTTAATTTACAAGAAATTGTACACGCGATTGCGCGAGGCCGAAGCGAAGTATATAGAAATACTTGTTTCGTATTGTCGGAGCACCGATAGCTCTTTTGTTTCGCGTTAGGAGAAACAGCGGTGTTTACCGGTACGCGGTTCACAAGCAAGAGAGCGATCGCGGAAACAGAGCGGGCCGAGCCACCGATTCGGGTGCCGATGATGCATGGCCAATCAGAGAAGTACACGTGTGTGTCGCGCGATGCTGCTAATTAGTAGAGGGAGATAAGCTAATTAGTATAATTGTCGGCCCCGAGATGGCCCGACCAGGCTATCGCCGCGATCGCTCCAGCCGCTGACCCGGTATCAAATAGCGCGTTTAAAAGTCGCGCGCTTCGAGGCAGCGTGCACATGCCCGATTGGCTGCATCGCTGTGGCCAATCCCAAACAGCCAATATATCAGGAGAACATGAAGTGGAAAGAGGTATACTAAATTTCAGCTTCAAAGGCCTCGCCTTAAAGTTGCAAATAAGAGGCGCAGGCATTTCAAGAGGCGTTCGAAAATTTTGCGTCTCTTCGTTAATCAATCACTGTCTCGAAACATCTGCGCCACATCTCGCTCTTTGATTTGCTCTCCGGAGACGTTACTTTGTGCCATCTCTTTCGACGGCATGTTCTCCTGTTACAAATCCCAATTCTGTGCATTCTGAAAATTTTTGCTAGATTTTGGCCAATATATCAGGAGAACATGAAGTGGAAAGATGTATACTAGATTTCAGCTTCAAAGGCATCGCTTAAAAGTATCAAATCAGAGGCGCAGGCCTTTCAAGAGGCGTTCGAAAATTGTGCGACTCTTCGTTAAACAGTCACTGTCTCGAAACACCTGCGCCACTTCTCGCTCCTTGATTTGCTCTCTGGAGACGTTACTTTGTGCCATCTCTTTCGACGGCATGTTCTCCTGTTATAAAGCCCAATGTTGTGCATTCTGAAAATTTTCGCTAGATTTTGGCCAATATATCAGGAGAACATGAAGTGGAAAGAGGTATACTAAATTTCAGCTTCAAAGGCATCGCCTTAAAGTTGCAATTAAGAGGCTCAGGCCTTTCAAGAGGCTTTCGAAAATTCTGCGTCTCTTCGTGAAACAGTCACTGTCTCGAAACACCTGCGCCACTTCTCGCTCCTTCGATTGCTGTCCGGAGACGTTATATTGTTCCATCTCTTTCGACGGCATGTTCTCCTGTTACAAAGCTCAATTTTGTGTATTCTCGATATTTTCGCCAGATTTTGGCGAATATATCAGGAGAAAATGAAGTGGAAAGAGGTATACTAAATTTCAGCTTCAAAGGCATCGCCTTAAAGTTGCAATTAAGAGGCGCAGGCCTTTCAAGAGGCTTTCGAAAATTCTGCGTCTCTTCGTGAAACAGTCACTGTCTCGAAACACCTGCGTCACTTCTCGCTCCTTCGTTTGCTGTCTGGAGACGTTATATTGTTCCATCTCTTTCGACGGCATGTTCTCCTGTTACAAAGCTCAATTTTGTGTATTCTGAAAATTTTTGCTAGATTTTGGCCAATATATCAGGAGAACATGAAGTGGAAAGAGGTATACTAAATTTCAGCTTCAAAGGCATCGCCTTAAAGTTGCAAATCAGAGGCGCAGGCCTTTCAAGAGGCGTTCGAAAATTCTGCGTGTCTTCGTTAAACAGTCACTGTCTCGAAACATCGGCGCCACTTCTCGCTCTTTGATTTGCTCTCCGGAGACATTACTTTGTTCCATCTCTTTCGACGGCATGTTCTCCTGTTACAAAGCCCAATTTTGTGCATTCTGAAAATTTTCGCCAGATTTTGGCCAATATATCAGGAGAACATGAAGTCAAAAGATGTATACTAAATTTCAGCTTCAAAGGCATCGCCTTAAAGTTGCAAATAAGAGGCGCAGGCCTTTCAAGAGGCTTTCGAAAATTCTGCGTCTCTTCGTGAAACAGTAACTGTCTCGAAACACCTGCGCCACTTCTCGCTCTTTGATTTGTTCTCCAGAGACATTACTTTGTTCCATCTCTTTCGACGGCATGTTCTCCTGTTACAAAGCCCAATTTTGTGTATTCTCGAAATTTTCGCCAGATTTTCGCCAATAAATCAGGAGAAAATGAAGTGGAAAGAGGTATACTAAATTTCAGCTTCAAAGGCATCGCCTTAAAGTTGCAAATAAGAGGCGCAGGCCTTTCAAGAGGCGTTCGAAAATTGTGCGACTCTTCGTTAAACAGTCACTGTCTCGAAACACCTGCGCCACTTCTCGCTCTTTGATTTGTTCTCCGGAGACATTACTTTGTTCCATCTCTTTCGACGGCATGTTCTCCTGTTACAAAGCCCAATTATGTGTATTCTCGAAATTTTCGCCAGATTTTCGCCAATAAATCAGGAGAAAATGAAGTGGAAAGAGGTATACTAAATTTCAGCTTCAAAGGCATCGCCTTAAAGTTGCAAATAAGAGGCGCAGGCCTTTCAAGAGGTGTTCGAAAATTCTGCGTCTCTTCGTTAATCAGCCACTGTGTCGAAACATCTGCGCCACATCTCGCTCTTTGATTTGATCTCCGGAGACGTTACTTTGTGCAATCTCTTTCGACGGCATGTTCTCCTGTTACAAAGCCCAATTTTATGCATTCTGAAAATTTTCGCTAGATTTTGGCCAATATATCAGGAGAACATGAAGGGGAAAGGGGTATACTAAATTTCAGCATCAAAGGCATCGCTTAAAAGTATCAAATCAGAGGCGCAGGCCTTTCAAGAGGCGTTCGAAAATTGTGCGACTCTTCGTTAAACAGTCACTGTCTCGAAACATCTGCGCCACTTCTCGCTCTTTGATTTGCTCTCCGGAGACATTACTTTGTTCCATCTCTTTCGACGGCATGTTCTCCTGTTACAAAGCCCAATTTTGTGTATTCTCGAAATTTTCGCCAGATTTTGTCCAATAAATCAGGAGAAAATGAAGTGGAAAGAGGTATACTAAATTTCAGCTTCAAAGGCATCGCTTAAAAGTATCAAATAAGAGGCGCAGTCCTTTCAAGAGGCGTTCGAAAATTCTGCATCTCTTCGTTAAACAGTCACTGTCTCGAAACACCTGCGCCACTTCTCGCTCCTTGATTTGCTCTCTGGAGACGTTACTTTGTGCCATCTCTTTCGACGGCATGTTCTCCTGTTATAAAGCCCAATGTTGTGCATTCTGAAAATTTTCGCTAGATTTTGGCCAATATATCAGGAGAACATGAAGTGGAAATAGGTATACTAAATTTCAGCTTCAAATGCATCGCCTTAAAGTTGCAAATAAGAGGCGCAAGCCTTTCAAGAGTCGTTCGAAAATTCTGCGTCTCTTCGTGAAACAGTCACTGTCTCGAAACACCTGCGCCACTTCTCGCTCCTTCGTTTGCTGTCTGGAGACGTTATATTGTTCCATCTCTTTCGACGGCATGTTCTCCTGTTAAAAAGCTCAATTTTGTGTATTCTGAAAATTTTTGCTAGATTTTGGCCAATATATCAGGAGAACATGAAGTGGAAAGAGGTATACTAAATTTCAGCTTCAAAGGCATCGCCTTAAAGTTGCAAATAAGAGGCGCAGGCCTTTCAAGAGGTGTTCGAAAATTCTGCGTCTCTTCGTTAATCAGCCACTGTGTCGAAACATCTGCGCCACATCTCGCTCTTTGATTTGATCTCCGGAGACGTTACTTTGTGCAATCTCTTTCGACGGCATGTTCTCCTGTTACAAAGCCCAATTTTATGCATTCTGAAAATTTTCGCTAGATTTTGGCCAATATATCAGGAGAACATGAAGTGGAAAGGGGTATACTAAATTTCAGCTTCAAAGGCATCGCTTAAAAGTATCAAATCAGAGGCGCAGGCCTTTCAAGAGGCGTTCGAAAATTGTGCGACTCTTCGTTAAACAGTCACTGTCTCGAAACATCTGCGCCACTTCTCGCTCTTTGATTTGCTCTCCGGAGACATTACTTTGTTCCATCTCTTTCGACGGCATGTTCTCCTGTTACAAAGCCCAATTTTGTGTATTCTCGAAATTTTCGCCAGATTTTGGCCAATAAATCAGGAGAAAATGAAGTGGAAAGATGTATACTAAATTTCAGCTTCAAAGGCATCGCTTAAAAATATCAAATAAGAGGCGCAGGCCTTTCAAGAGGCGTTCGAAAATTCTGCATCTCTTCGTTAAACAGTCACTGTCTCGAAACACCTGCGCCACTTCTCGCTCCTTGATTTGCTCTCCGGAGACGTTACTTTGTGCCATCTCTTTCGACGGCATGTTCTCCTGTTACAAAGCCCAATTTTGTGTATTCTCGAAATTTTCGCCAGATTTTCGCCAATAAATCAGGAGAAAATGAAGTGGAAAGAGGTATACTAAATTTCAGCTTCAAAGGCATCGCCTTAAAGTTGCAAATAAGAGGCGCAGGCGTTTCAAGAGGTGTTCGAAAATTCTGCGTCTCTTCGTTAATCAGCCACTGTGTCGAAACATCTGCGCCACATCTCGCTCTTTGATTTGATCTCCGGAGACGTTACTTTGTGCAATCTCTTTCGACAGCATGTTCTCCTGTTACAAAGCCCAATTTTATGCATTCTGAAAATTTTCGCTAGATTTTGGCCAATATATCAGGAGAACATGAAATGGAAAGGGGTATACTAAATTTCAGCTTCAAATGCATCGCCTTAAAGTTGCAAATAAGAGGCGCAGGCCTTTCAAGAGTCGTTCGAAAATTCTGCGTTTCTTCGTTAAACAGTCACTGTCTCGAAACGTCTGCGCCACTTCTCGCTCTTTGATTTGTTCTCCGGAGACGTTACTTTGTGCCATCTCTATCGACGGCATGTTCTCCTTTTACAAAGCCCAATTTTGTGCATTCGGAAAATTTTCGCTAGATTTTGGCCAATATACAGGAGAACATGAAGTGGAAAGGGGTATACTAAATTTCAGCTTCAAAGGCATCGCTTAAAAGTATCAAATCAGAGGCGCAGGCCTTTCAAGAGGCGTTCGAAAATTGTGCGACTCTTCGTTAAACAGTCACTGTCTCGAAACACCTGCGCCACTTCTCGCTCTTTGCTTTGCTCTCCGGAGATATTACTTTGTTCCATCTCTTTCGACGGCATGTTCTCCTGTTACAAAGCCCAATTTTGTGTATTCTCGAAATTTTCGCCAGATTTTGTCCAATAAATCAGGAGAAAATGAAGTGGAAAGAGGTATACTAAATTTCAGCTTCAAAGGCATCGCTTAAAAGTATCAAATAAGAGGCGCAGGCCTTTCAAGAGGCGTTCGAAAATTCTGCGTCTCTTCGTTAATCAGCCACTGTGTCGAAACATCTGCGCCACATCTCGCTCTTTGATTTGCTCTCCGGAGACGTTACTTTGTGCCATCTCTTTCGTCGGCATGTTCTCCTGTTACAAAGCCCAATTTTATGCATTCTGAAAATTTTCGCCAGATTTTGGCCAATAAATCAGGAGAAAATGAAGTGGAAAGAGGTATACTAAATTTCAGCTTCAAAGGCATCGCTTAAAAATATCAAATAAGAGGCGCAGGCCTTTCAAGAGGCGTTCGAAAATTCTGCATCTCTTCGTTAAACAGTCACTGTCTCGAAACACCTGCGCCACTTCTCGCTCTTTGCTTTGCTCTCCGGAGATATTACTTTGTTCCATCTCTTTCGACGGCATGTTCTCCTGTTACAAAGCCCAATTTTGTGTATTCTCGAAATTTTCGCCAGATTTTGTCCAATAAATCAGGAGAAAATGAAGTGGAAAGAGGTATACTAAATTTCAGCTTCAAAGGCATCGCTTAAAAGTATCAAATAAGAGGCGCAGGCCTTTCAAGAGGCGTTCGAAAATTCTGCGTCTCTTCGTTAATCAGCCACTGTGTCGAAACATCTGCGCCACATCTCGCTCTTTGATTTGCTCTCCGGAGACGTTACTTTGTGCCATCTCTTTCGTCGGCATGTTCTCCTGTTACAAAGCCCAATTTTATGCATTCTGAAAATTTTCGCTAGTTTTTGGCCAATATATCAGGAGAAAATGAAGTGGAAAGAGGTATACTAAATTTCAGCTTCAAAGGCATCGCCTTAAAGTTGCAAATAAGAGGCGCAGGCCTTTCAAGAGGTGTTCGAAAATTCTGCGTCTCTTCGTTAATCAGCCACTGTGTCGAAACGTCTGCGCCACATCTCGCTCTTTGATTTGTTCTCCGGAGACGTTACTTTGTGCCATCTCTATCGACGGCATGTTCTCCTTTTACAAAGCCCAATTTTGTGCATTCGGAAAATTTTCGCCAGATTTTGGCCAATATATCAGGAGAACATGAAGTGGAAAGGGGTATACTAAACTACAGCTTCAAAGGCATCGCTTAAAAGTATCAAATCAGAGGCGCAGGCCTTTCAAGAGGCGTTCGAAAATTGTGCGACTCTTCGTTAAACAGTCACTGTCTCGAAACTTCTGCGCCACTTCTCGCTCTTTGCTTTGCTCTCCGGAGATATTACTTTGTTCCATCTCTTTCGACGGCATGTTCTCCTGTTACAAAGCCCAATTTTGTGTATTCTCGAAATTTTCGCCAGATTTTGTCCAATAAATCAGGAGAAAATGAAGTGGAAAGAGGTATACTAAATTTCAGCTCCAAAGGCATCGCTTAAAAGTATCAAATAAGAGGCGCAGTCCTTTCAAGAGGCGTTCGAAAATTCTGCATCTCTTCGTTAAACAGTCACTGTCTCGAAACACCTGCGCCACTTCTCGCTCCTTGATTTGCTCTCCGGAGACGTTACTTTGTGCCATCTCTTTCGACGGCATGTTCTCCTGTTACAAAGCCCAATTTTGTGCATTCGGAAAATTTTCGCCAGATTTTGGCCAATAAATCAGGAGAAAATGAAGTGGAAAGAGGTATACTAAATTTCAGCTTCAAAGGCATCGCTTAAAAGTATCAAATAAGAGGCGCAGGCCTTTCAAGAGTCGTTCGAAAATTCTGCGTTTCTTCGTTAAACAGTCACTGTCTCGAAACGTCTGCGCCACTTCTCGCTCTTTGATTTGTTCTCCGGAGACGTTACTTTGTGCCATCTCTATCGACGGCATGTTCTCCTTTTACAAAGCCCAATTTTGTGCATTCGGAAAATTTTCGCCAGATTTTGGCCAATATATCAGGAGAACATGAAGTGGAAAGGGGTATACTAAACTACAGCTTCAAAGGCATCGCTTAAAAGTTGCAAATAAGAGGCGCAGGCCTTTCAAGAGGCTTTCGAAAATTCTGCGTCTCTTCGTGAAACAGTCACTGTCTCGAAACACCTGCGCCACTTCTCGCTCCTTCGTTTGCTGTCCGGAGACGTTATATTGTTCCATCTCTTTCGACGGCATGTTCTCCTGTTACAAAGCTCAATTTTGTGTATTCTCGATATTTTCGCCAGATTTTGGCGAATATATCAGGAGAAAATGAAGTGGAAAGAGGTATACTAAATTTCAGCTTCAAAGGTATCGCCTTAAAGTTGCAAATAAGAGGCGCAGGCCTTTCAAGAGGTGTTCGAAAATTCTGCGTCTCTTCGTTAATCAGCCACTGTGTCGAAACATCTGCGCCACATCTCGCTCTTTGATTTGATCTCCGGAGACGTTACTTTGTGCCATCTCTTTCGACGGCATTTTCTCCTGTTACAAAGCCCAATTTTATGCATTCTGAAAATTTTCGCTAGATTTTGGCCAATATATCAGGAGAACATGAAGTGGAAAGGGGTATACTAAATTTCAGCTTCAAATGCATCGCCTTAAAGTTGCAAATAAGAGGCGCAGGCCTTTCAAGAGTCGTTCGAAAATTCTGCGTTTCTTCGTTAAACAGTCACTGTCTCGAAACGTCTGCGCCACTTCTCGCTCTTTGATTTGTTCTCCGGAGACGTTACTTTGTGCCATCTCTATCGACGGCATGTTCTCCTTTTACAAAGCCCAATTTTGTGCATTCGGAAAATTTTCGCCAGATTTTGGCCAATATATCAGGAGAACATGAAGTGGAAAGGGGTATACTAAACTACAGCTTCAAAGGCATCGCTTAAAAGTATCAAATCAGAGGCGCAGGCGTTTCAAGAGGCGTTCGAAAATTGTGCGACTCTTCGTTAAACAGTCACTGTCTCGAAACTTCTGCGCCACTTCTCGCTCTTTGCTTTGCTCTCCGGGGATATTACTTTGTTCCATCTCTTTCGACGGCATGTTCTCCTGTTACAAAGCCCAATTTTGTGTATTCTCGAAATTTTCGCCAGATTTTGTCCAATAAATCAGGAGAAAATGAAGTGGAAAGAGGTATACTAAATTTCAGCTTCAAAGGCATCGCTTAAAAGTATCAAATAAGAGGCGCAGTCCTTTCAAGAGGCGTTCGAAAATTCTGCATCTCTTCGTTAAACAGTCACTGTCTCGAAACACCTGCGCCACTTCTCGCTCCTTGATTTGCTCTCCGGAGACGTTACTTTGTGCCATCTCTTTCGACGGCATGTTCTCCTGTTACAAAGCCCAATTTTGTGCATTCGGAAAATTTTCGCCAGATTTTGGCCAATAAATCAGGAGAAAATGAAGTGGAAAGAGGTATACTAAATTTCAGCTTCAAAGGCATCGCTTAAAAGTATCAAATAAGAGGCGCAGGCCTTTCAAGAGTCGTTCGAAAATTCTGCGTTTCTTCGTTAAACAGTCACTGTCTCGAAACGTCTGCGCCACTTCTCGCTCTTTGATTTGTTCTCCGGAGACGTTACTTTGTGCCATCTCTATCGACGGCATGTTCTCCTTTTACAAAGCCCAATTTTGTGCATTCGGAAAATTTTCGCCAGATTTTGGCCAATATATCAGGAGAACATGAAGTGGAAAGGGGTATACTAAACTACAGCTTCAAAGGCATCGCTTAAAAGTTGCAAATAAGAGGCGCAGGCCTTTCAAGAGGCTTTCGAAAATTCTGCGTCTCTTCGTGAAACAGTCACTGTCTCGAAACACCTGCGCCACTTCTCGCTCCTTCGTTTGCTGTCCGGAGACGTTATATTGTTCCATCTCTTTCGACGGCATGTTCTCCTGTTACAAAGCTCAATTTTGTGTATTCTCGATATTTTCGCCAGATTTTGGCGAATATATCAGGAGAAAATGAAGTGGAAAGAGGTATACTAAATTTCAGCTTCAAAGGCATCGCCTTAAAGTTGCAAATAAGAGGCGCAGGCCTTTCAAGAGTCGTTCGAAAATTCTGCATTTCTTCGTTAAACAGTCACTGTCTCGAAACATCTGCGCCACATCTCGCTCTTTGATTTGCTCTCCGGAGACGTTACTTTGTGCCATCTCTTTCGACGGCATGTTCTCCTGTTACAAAGCCCAATTTTGTGCATTCGGAAAATTTTCGCCAGATTTTGGCCAATAAATCAGGAGAAAATGAAGTGGAAAGAGGTATACTAAATTTCAGCTTCAAAGGCATCGCTTAAAAGTATCAAATAAGAGGCGCAGGCCTTTCAAGAGGCGTTCGAAAATGCTGCGTCTCTTCGTGAAACAGTCACTGTCTCGAAACATCTGCGCCACATCTCGCTCTTTGATTTGCTCTCCGCAGACGTTACTTTGTGCCATCTCTTTCGACGGCATGTTCTCCTGTTACAAAGCTCAATTTTGTGTATTCTCGATATTTTCGCCAGATTTTGGCCAATATATCAGGAGAAAATGAAGTGGAAAGAGGTATACTAAATTTCAGCTTCAAAGGCATCGCCTTAAAGTTGCAATTAAGAGGCGCAGGCCTTTCAAGAGGCTTTCGAAAATTCTGCGTCTCTTCGTGAAACAGTCACTGTCTCGAAACACCTGCGCCACTTCTCGCTCCTTCGTTTGCTGTCCGGAGACGTTATATTGTTCCATCTCTTTCGACGGCATGTTATCCTGTTATAAAGTTCAATTTTGTGTATTCTCGATATTTTCGCCAGATTTTGGCCAATATATCAGGAGAAAATGAAGTGGAAAGAGGTATACTAAATTTCAGCTTCAAATGCATCGCCTTAAAGTTGCAAATAAGAGGCGCAAGCCTTTCAAGAGTCGTTCGAAAATTCTGCATCTCTTCGTTAAACAGTCACTGTCTCGAAACACCTGCGCCACTTCTCGCTCCTTGATTTGCTCTCCGGAGACGTTACTTTGTGCCATCTCTTTCAACGGCATGTTCTCCTGTTACAAAGCACAATGTTGTGCATTCTGAAAATTTTCGCTAGATTTTGGCCAATATATCAGGAGAACATGAAGTGGAAACAGGTATACTAAATTTCAGCTTCAAAGGCATCGCCTTAAAGTTGCAATTAAGAGGCGCAGGCCTTTCAAGATGCTTTCGAAAATGCTGCGTCTCTTCGTGAAACAGTCACTGTCTCGAAACACCTGCGCCACTTCTCGCTCCTTCGTTTGCTGTCCGGAGACGTTATATTGTTCCATCTCTTTCGACGGCATGTTCTCCTGTTACAAAGCTCAATTTTGTGTATTCTCGATATTTTCGCCAGATTTTGGCGAATATATCAGGAGAAAATGAAGTGGAAAGAGGTATACTAAATTTCAGCTTCAAAGGCATCGCCTTAAAGTTGCAAATAAGAGGCGCAGGCCTTTCAAGAGGTGTTCGCAATTCTGCATCTCTTCGTTAATCAGCCACTGTGTCGAAACATCTGCGCCACATCTCGCTCTTTGATTTGCTCTCCGGAGACGTTACTTTGTGCCATCTCTATCGACGGCATGTTCTCCTTTTACAAAGCCCAATTTTGTGCATTCGGAAAATTTTCGCCAGATTTTGGCCAATATATCAGGAGAACATGAAGTGGAAAGGGGTATACTAAACTACAGCTTCAAAGGCATCGCTTAAAAGTATCAAATCAGAGGCGCAGGCCTTTCAAGAGGCGTTCGAAAATTGTGCGACTCTTCGTTAAACAGTCACTGTCTCGAAACATCTGCGCTACTTCTCGCTCTTTGCTTTGCTCTCCGGAGATATTACTTTGTTCCATCTCTTTCGACGGCATGTTCTCCTGTTACAAAGCCCAATGTTGTGCATTCTGAAAATTTTCGCTAGATTTTGGCCAATATATCAGGAGAACATGAAGTGGAAAGAGGTATACTAAATTTCAGCTTCAAAGGCATCGCCTTAAAGTTGCAATTAAGAGGCGCAGGCCTTTCAAGAGGATTTCGAAAATTCTGCGTCTCTTCGTGAAACAGTCACTGTCTCGAAACACCTGCGCCACTTCTCGCTCCTTCGATTGCTGTCCGGAGACGTTATATTGTTCCATCTCTTTCGACGGCATGTTCTCCTGTTACAAAGCTCAATTTTGTGTATTCTCGATATTTTCGCCAGATTTTGGCGAATATATCAGGAGAAAATGAAGTGGAAAGAGGTATACTAAATTTCAGCTTCAAAGGCATCGCCTTAAAGTTGCAATTAAGAGGCGCAGGCCTTTCAAGAGGCTTTCGAAAATTCTGCGTCTCTTCGTGAAACAGTCACTGTCTCGAAACACCTGCGCCACTTCTCGCTCCTTCGTTTGCTGTCTGGAGACGTTATATTGTTCCATCTCTTTCGACGGCATGTTCTCCTGTTACAAAGCTCAATTTTGTGTATTCTGAAAATTTTTGCTAGATTTTGGCCAATATATCAGGAGAACATGAAGTGGAAAGAGGTATACTAAATTTCAGCTTCAAAGGCATCGCCTTAAAGTTGCAAATAAGAGGCGCAGGCCTTTCAAGAGGTGTTCGAAAATTCTGCGTCTCTTCGTTAATCAGCCACTGTGTCGAAACATCTGCGCCACATCTCGCTCTTTGATTTGATCTCCGGAGACGTTACTTTGTGCAATCTCTTTCGACGGCATGTTCTCCTGTTACAAAGCCCAATTTTATGCATTCTGAAAATTTTCGCTAGATTTTGGCCAATATATCAGGAGAACATGAAGTGGAAAGGGGTATACTAAATTTCAGCTTCAAAGGCATCGCTTAAAAGTATCAAATCAGAGGCGCAGGCCTGTCAAGAGGCGTTCGAAAATTGTGCGACTCTTCGTTAAACAGTCACTGTCTCGAAACATCTGCGCCACTTCTCGCTCTTTGATTTGCTCTCCGGAGACATTACTTTGTTCCATCTCTTTCGACGGCATGTTCTCCTGTTACAAAGCCCAATTTTGTGCACTCTGAAAATTTTCGCCAGATTTTGGCCAATATATCAGGAGAACATGAAGTCAAAAGATGTATTCTAAATTTCAGCTTCAAAGGCATCGCCTTACAGTTGCAAATAAGAGGCGCAGGCCTTTCAAGAAGCTTTCGAAAATTCTGCGTCTCTTCGTGAAACAGTCACTGTCTCGAAACACCTGCGCCACTTCTCGCTCTTTGATTTGTTCTCCGGAGACATTACTTTGTTCCATCTCTTTCGACGGCATGTTCTCCTGTTACAAAGCCCAATCTTGTGTATTCTCGAAATTTTCGCCAGATTTTCGCCAATAAATCAGGAGAAAATGAAGTGGAAAGAGGTATACTAAATTTCAGCTTCAAAGGCATCGCCTTAAAGTTGCAAATAAGAGGCGCAGGCCTTTCAAGAGGTGTTCGCAAATTCTGCATCTCTTCGTTAATCAGCCACTGTGTCGAAACATCTGCGCCACATCTCGCTCTTTGATTTGCTCTCCGGAGACGTTACTTTGTGCCATCTCTATCGACGGCATGTTCTCCTTTTACAAAGCCCAATTTTGTACATTCGGAAAATTTTCGCCAGATTTTGGCCAATATATCAGGAGAACATGAAGTGGAAAGGGGTATACTAAACTACAGCTTCAAAGGCATCGCTTAAAAGTATCAAATCAGAGGCGCAGGCCTTTCAAGAGGCGTTCGAAAATTGTGCGACTCTTCGTTAAACAGTCACTGTCTCGAAACATCTGCGCTACTTCTCGCTCTTTGCTTTGCTCTCCGGAGATATTACTTTGTTCCATCTCTTTCGACGGCATGTTCTCCTGTTACAAAGCCCAATTTTGTGTATTCTCGAAATTTTCGCCAGATTTTGTCCAATAAATCAGGAGAAAATGAAGTGGAAAGAGGTATACTAAATTTCAGCTTCAAAGGCATCGCTTAAAAGTATCAAATAAGAGGCGCAGTCCTTTCAAGAGGCGTTCGAAAATTCTGCATCTCTTCGTTAAACAGTCACTGTCTCGAAACACCTGCGCCACTTCTCGCTCCTTCGATTGCTGTCCGGAGACGTTATATTGTTCCATCTCTTTCGACGGCATGTTCTCCTGTTACAAAGCTCAATTTTGTGTATTCTCGATATTTTCGCCAGATTTTGGCGAATATATCAGGAGAAAATGAAGTGGAAAGAGGTATACTAAATTTCAGCTTCAAAGGCATCGCCTTAAAGTTGCAATTAAGAGGCGCAGGCCTTTCAAGAGGCTTTCGAAAATTCTGCGTCTTTTCGTGAAACAGTCACTGTCTCGAAACATCTGCGCCACTTCTCGCTCATTGATTTGCCCTCCGGAGACGTTACTTTGTTCCATCTCTTTCGACGGCATGTTCTCCTGTTACAAAGCCCAATTCTGTGGATTCTGAAAATTTTCGCCAGATTTTGGCCAATATATCAGGAGAACATGAAGTGGAAAGAGGTATACTAAATTTCAGCTTCAAAGGCATCGCCTTAAAGTTGCAAATCAGAGGCGCAGGCCTTTCAAGAGTCGTTCGAAAATTCTGCGTGTCTTCGTTAAACAGTCACTGTCTCGAAACATCGGCGCCACTTCTCGCTCTTTGATTTGCTCTCCGGAGACATTACTTTGTTCCATCTCTTTCGACGGCATGTTCTCCTGTTACAAAGCCCAATTTTGTGCATTCTGAAAATTTTCGCCAGATTTTGGCCAATATATCAGGAGAACATGAAGTCAAAAGATGTATACTAAATTTCAGCTTCAAAGGCATCGCCTTAAAGTTGCAAATAAGAGGCGCAGGCCTTTCAAGAGGCTTTCGAAAATGCTGCGTCTCTTCGTGAAACAGTCACTGTCTCGAAACACCTGCGCCACTTCTCGCTCTTTGATTTGTTCTCCGGAGACATTACTTTGTTCCATCTCTTTCGACGGCATGTTCTCCTGTTACAAAGCCCAATTTTGTGCATTCTCGAAATTTTCGCCAGATTTTCGCCAATAAATCAGGAGAAAATGAAGTGGAAAGAGGTATACTAAATTTCAGCTTCAAAGGCATCGCCTTAAAGTTGCAAATAAGAGGCGCAGGCCTTTCAAGAGGCGTTCGAAAATTGTGCGACTCTTCGTTAAACAGTCACTGTCTCGAAACACCTGCGCCACTTCTCGCTCTTTGATTTGTTCTCCGGAGACATTACTTTGTTCCATCTCTTTCGACGGCATGTTCTCCTGTTACAAAGCCCAATTTTGTGTATTCTCGAAATTTTCGCCAGATTTTCGCCAATAAATCAGGAGAAAATGAAGTGGAAAGAGGTATACTAAATTTCAGCTTCAAAGGCATCGCCTTAAAGTTGCAAATAAGAGGCGCAGGCCTTTCAAGAGGTGTTCGAAAATTCTGCGTCTCTTCGTTAATCAGCCACTGTGTCGAAACATCTGCGCCACATCTCGCTCTTTGATTTGATCT
>NW_027486470.1:0-22595 GCF_050908995.1 Andrena cerasifolii
TTTTACTCGTTTTACTCTTTTTACTCGTTTTACTCGTTTTACTCGTTTTACTCGTTTTACTCGTTTTACTCGTTTTACTCGTTTTACTCGTTTTACTCGTTTTACTCGTTTTACTCGTTTTACTCGTTTTACTCGTTTTACTCGTTTTACTCGTTTTACTCGTTTTACTCGTTTTACTCGTTTTACCCGTTTTACTCGTTTCACTCGTTTTACTCGTTTCACTCGTTTCACTCGTTTTACTCGTTTTACTCGTATTACTCGTTTTACTCGTATTACTCGTATTACTCGTTTTACTCGTTTTACTCGTTTTACTCGTTTTACTCGTATTACTCGTTTTACTCGTTTTACTCGTATTGCTCGTTTTACTCGTTTTACTCGTTTTACTCGTATTACTCGTTTTACTCGTTTTACTCGTTTTACTCGTTTTACTCGTTTTACTCGTTTTACTCGTTTTACTCGTTTTACTCGTTTGACTCGTTTTACTCGTTTGACTCGTTTTGCTCGTTTTACTCGTTTTGCTCGTTTTACTCGTTTTACTCGTTTTACTCGTTTTACTCGTTTTACTCGTTTTACTCTTTTTACTCGTTTTACTCGTTTTACTCGTTTTACTCGTTTTACTCGTTTTACTCGTTTTACTCGTTTTACTCGTTTTACTCGTTTTACTCGTTTTACTCGTTTTACTCGTTTTACTCGTATTACTCGTTTTACTCGTATTACTCGTTTTACTCGTATTACTCGTTTTACTCGTTTTACTCGTTTTACTCGTATTACTCGTTTTACTCGTATTACTCGTTTTACTCGTATTACTCGTTTTACTCGTATTACTCGTTTTACTCGTATTACTCGTTTTACTCGTATTACTCGTTTGACTCGTTTTACTCGTTTTACTCGTTTTTCTCGTTTTACTCGTTTTACTCGTTTTACTCGTTTTACTCGTTTTACTCGTTTTACTCGTTTTACTCGTTTCACTCGTTTTACTAGTTTTTCTCGTTTTACTCGTTTTACTCGTTTTACTCGTTTTACTCGTTTTTCTCGTTTTACTCGTTTTGCTCGTTTTACTCGTTTTACTCGTTTTACTCGTATTACTCGTATTACTCGTTTTACTCGTTTTACTCGTTTTACTCGTATTACTCGTTTTACTCGTTTTTCTCGTTTTACTCGTTTTACTCGTTTTACTCGTTTTACTCGTTTTACTCGTTTTACTCGTTTTACTCGTTTCACTCGTTTCACTCGTTTCACTCGTTTCACTCGTTTCACTCGTTTCACTCGTTTTACTCGTTTTACTCGTATTACTCGTTTTACTCGTATTACTCGTATTACTCGTTTTACTCGTTTTACTCGTTTTACTCGTTTTACTCGTATTACTCGTTTTACTCGTATTACTCGTTTTACTCGTTTTACTCGTTTTACTCGTTTTTCTCGTTTTACTCGTTTTACTCGTTTTACTCGTTTTACTCGTTTTACTCGTTTTACTCGTTTTACTCGTTTCACTCGTTTTACTAGTTTTTCTCGTTTTACTCGTTTTACTCGTTTTACTCGTTTTACTCGTTTTACTCGTTTTACTCGTTTTACTCGTTTCACTCGTTTTACTCGTTTCACTCGTTTTACTCGTTTTACTCGTTTCACTCGTTTCACTCGTTTCACTCGTTTGACTCGTTTCACTCGTTTTACTCGTTTCACTCGTTTTACTCGTTTGACTCGTTTTGCTCGTTTGACTCGTTTTGCTCGTTTTACTCGTTTTGCTCGTTTTACTCGTTTTACTCGTTTTACTCGTTTTACTCTTTTTACTCGTTTTACTCGTTTTACTCGTTTTACTCGTTTTACTCGTTTTACTCGTTTTACTCGTTTTACTCGTTTTACTCGTTTTACTCGTTTTACTCGTTTTACTCGTTTTACTCGTTTTACTCGTTTTACTCGTTTTACTCGTTTTACTCGTTTTACTCGTTTTACTCGTTTTACTCGTTTTACTCGTTTTACTCGTTTTACTCGTTTTACTCGTTTTACTCGTTTTACTCGTTTTGCTCGTTTTACTCGTTTTACTCGTTTTACTCGTATTACTCGTATTACTCGTTTTACTCGTTTTACTCGTTTTACTCGTTTTACTCGTTTTACTCGTTTTACTCGTTTTACTCGTTTCACTCGTTTCACTCGTTTGACTCGTTTCACTCGTTTCACTCGTTTCACTCGTTTCACTCGTTTCACTCGTTTCACTCGTTTCACTCGTTTCACTCGATTCACTCGTTTCACTCGTTTTACTCGTTTTACTCGTATTACTCGTTTTACTCGTATTACTCGTATTACTCGTTTTACTCGTTTTACTCGTTTTACTCGTTTTACTCGTTTTACTCGTATTACTCGTTTTACTCGTTTTACTCGTATTGCTCGTTTTACTCGTTTTACTCGTTTTACTCGTATTACTCGTTTTACTCGTTTTACTCGTTTTACTCGTTTTACTCGTTTTACTCGTTTTACTCGTTTTACTCGTTTTACTCGTTTTACTCGTTTTACTCGTTTTACTCGTTTTACTCGTTTTACTCGTTTTACTCGTTTTACTCGTTTTACTCGTATTACTCGTTTTACTCGTATTACTCGTTTTACTCGTATTACTCGTTTTACTCGTATTACTCGTTTTACTCGTATTACTCGTATTACTCGTTTTACTCGTATTACTCGTTTTACTCGTTTTTCTCGTTTTACTCGTTTTTCTCGTTTTACTCGTTTTACTCGTTTTACTCGTTTTACTCGTTTTACTCGTTTTACTCGTTTTACTCGTTTACTCGTTTCACTCGTTACACTCGTTTCACTCGTTACAATCGTTTCACTCGTTTGTCTCGTTTTACTCGTTTTACTCGTTTTACTCGTTTTACTCGTTTTACTCGTTTTACTCGTTTTACTCGTTTTACTCGTTTTACTCGTTTTACTCGTTTTACTCGTTTTACTCGTTTTACTCGTTTTACTCGTTTCACTCGTTTCACTCGTTTCACTCGTTTTACTCGTTTCACTCGTTTTGCTCGTTTCGCTCGTTTTGCTCGTTTTGCTCGTTTTACTCGTTTTGCTCGTATTACTCGTTTTACTCGTTTTACTCGTTTTACTCTTTTTTCTCGTTTTACTCGTTTTACTCGTTTTACTCGTTTTACTCGTTTTACCCGTTTTAATCGTTTTACTCGTTTTACTCGTTTTACTCGTTTTACTCGTTTCACTCGTTTCACTCGTTTCACTCGTTTGACTCGTTTTACCCGTTTTACTCGTTTTACCCGTTTTACTCGTTTTACTCGTTTTACTCGTTTTACTCGTTTTACTCGTTTCACTCGTTTCACTCGTTTCACTCGTTTCACTCGTTTTACTCGTTTTACTCGTTTTACTCGTTTTACTCGTTTTACTCGTTTTACTCGTTTTACTCGTATTACTCGTTTTACTCGTATTACTCGTTTTACTCGTATTACTCGTTTTACTCGTATTACTCGTTTTACTCGTATTACTCGTATTACTCGTTTTACTCGTATTACTCGTTTTACTCGTTTTTCTCGTTTTACTCGTTTTTCTCGTTTTACTCGTTTTACTCGTTTTACTCGTTTTACTCGTTTTACTCGTTTTACTCGTTTTACTCGTTTTACTCGTTTACTCGTTTCACTCGTTACACTCGTTTCACTCGTTTTTCTCGTTTTACTCGTTTTACTCGTTTTACTCGTTTTACTCGTTTTACTCGTTTTACTCGTTTTACTCGTTTTACTCGTTTTACTCGTTTTACTCGTTTTACTCGTTTCACTCGTTTCACTCGTTTCACTCGTTTTACTCGTTTCACTCGTTTTGCTCGTTTCGCTCGTTTTGCTCGTTTTACTCGTTTTGCTCGTATTACTCGTTTTACTCGTTTTACTCGTTTTACTCTTTTTTCTCGTTTTACTCGTTTTACTCGTTTTACTCGTTTTACTCGTTTTACCCGTTTTAATCGTTTTACTCGTTTTACTCGTTTTACTCGTTTTACTCGTTTCACTCGTTTCACTCGTTTCACTCGTTTTACTCGTTTTACCCGTTTTACTCGTTTTACCCGTTTTACTCGTTTTACTCGTTTTACTCGTTTTACTCGTTTTACTCGTTTCACTCGTTTCACTCGTTTCACTCGTTTCACTCGTTTCACTCGTTTCACTCGTTTAACTCGTTTTACTCGTTTTACTCGTTTTACTCGTTTTACTCGTTTTACTCGTTTTACTCGTTTTACTCGTATTACTCGTTTTACTCGTTTTACTCGTTTTACTCGTTTCACTCGTTTCACTCGTTTCACTCGTTTCACTCGTTTCACTCGTTTTACTCGTTTTACTCGTTTTACTCGTATTACTCGTTTTACTCGTATTACTCGTTTTACTCGTATTACTCGTATTACTCGTTTTACTCGTTTTACTCGTTTTACTCGTTTTACTCGTTTTACTCGTTTTACTCGTATTACTCGTTTTACTCGTTTTACTCGTATTACTCGTTTTACTCGTTTTACTCGTTTTACTCGTTTTACTCGTATTACTCGTTTTACTCGTTTTACTCGTTTTACTCGTTTTACTCGTTTTACTCGTTTTACTCGTTTTACTCGTTTTACTCGTTTTACTCGTATTACTCGTTTTACTCGTATTACTCGTTTTACTCGTATTACTCGTTTTACTCGTATTACTCGTTTTACTCGTATTACTCGTTTTACTCGTTTTACTCGTTTTACTCGTTTTACTCGTTTTACTCGTTTTACTCGTTTTACTCGTTTTTCTCGTTTTACTCGTTTTGCTCGTTTTACTCGTTTTACTCGTTTTACTCGTATTACTCGTATTACTCGTTTTACTCGTTTTACTCGTTTTACTCGTTTTACTCGTATTACTCGTTTTACTCGTTTTTCTCGTTTTACTCGTTTTACTCGTTTTACTCGTTTCACTCGTTTCACTCGTTTCACTCGTTTCAATCGTTTGACTCGTTTCACTCGTTTCACTCGTTTCACTCGTTTTACTCGTTTTACTCGTATTACTCGTTTTACTCGTTTTACTCGTTTTACTCGTTTTACTCGTTTTACTCGTTTTACTCGTTTTACTCGTATTACTCGTTTTACTCGTATTACTCGTTTTACTCGTATTACTCGTTTTACTCGTATTACTCGTTTTACTCGTATTACTCGTTTTACTCGTATTACTCGTTTTACTCGTATTACTCGTATTACTCGTTTTACTCGTTTTACTCGTTTTACTCGTTTTACTCGTTTTTCTCGTTTTACTCGTTTTACTCGTTTTACTCGTTTTACTCGTTTTACTCGTTTTACTCGTTTTACTCGTTTTACTCGTTTTACTCGTTTTACTCGTATTACTCGTATTACTCGTTTTACTCGTTTTACTCGTTTTACTCGTATTACTCGTTTTACTCGTTTTTCTCGTTTTACTCGTTTTACTCGTTTTACTCGTTTTACTCGTTTTACTCGTTTTACTCGTTTTACTCGTTTTACTCGTTTTACTCGTTTCACTCGTTTCACTCGTTTCACTCGTTTTACTCGTTTTACTCGTATTACTCGTTTTACTCGTATTACTCGTATTACTCGTTTTACTCGTTTTACTCGTTTTACTCGTTTTACTCGTATTACTCGTTTTACTCGTATTACTCGTTTTACTCGTATTACTCGTTTTACTCGTATTACTCGTTTTACTCGTATTACTCGTTTTACTCGTATTACTCGTTTTACTCGTTTTACTCGTTTTACTCGTTTTTCTCGTTTTACTCGTTTTACTCGTTTTACTCGTTTTACTCGTTTTACTCGTTTTACTCGTTTTACTCGTTTTACTCGTTTTACTCGTTTTACTCGTTTCACTCGTTTTACTAGTTTTTCTCGTTTTACTCGTTTTACTCGTTTTACTCGTTTTACTCGTTTTACTCGTTTCACTCGTTTTACTCGTTTTACTCGTTTCACTCGTTTCACTCGTTTCACTCGTTTTACTCGTTTCACTCGTTTTACTCGTTTCACTCGTTTTACTCGTTTCACTCGTTTTACTCGTTTCACTCGTTTTACTCGTTTGACTCGTTTTACTCGTTTGACTCGTTTTGCTCGTTTTACTCGTTTTGCTCGTTTTACTCGTTTTACTCGTTTTACTCGTTTTACTCGTTTTACTCGTTTTACTCGTTTTACTCGTTTTACTCTTTTTACTCTTTTTACTCTTTTTACTCGTTTTACTCGTTTTACTCGTTTTACTCGTTTTACTCGTTTTACTCGTTTTACTCGTTTTACTCGTTTTACTCGTTTTACTCGTTTTACTCGTTTTACTCGTTTTACTCGTTTTACTCGTATTACTCGTTTTACTCGTATTACTCGTATTACTCGTTTCACTCGTTTGACTCGTTTCACTCGTTTGACTCGTTTCACTCGTTTGACTCGTTTCACTCGTTTGACTCGTTTCACTCTTTTTACTCGTTTCACTCGTTTTACTCGTTTTACTCGTTTTACTCGTTTTACTCGTTTTACTCGTTTTACTCGTTTTACTCGTTTTACTCGTTTTACTCGTTTTACTCGTTTTACTCGTTTTACTCGTTTTACTCGTTTTACTCGTTTTACTCGTTTTACTCGTTTTACTCGTTTTACTCGTTTTACCCGTTTTACTCGTTTTACCCGTTTTACTCGTTTTACTCGTTTTACTCGTTTTACTCGTTTTACTCGTTTACTCGTTTTACTCGTTTCACTCGTTTCACTCGTTTCACTCGTTTAACTCGTTTTACTCGTTTTACTCGTTTTACTCGTTTTGCTCGTTTTACTCGTTTTACTCGTTTTGCTCGTTTTACTCGTTTTACTCGTTTTACTCGTTTTACTCGTTTTACTCGTATTACTCGTATTACTCGTTTTGCTCGTTTTACTCGTTTTACTCGTTTTACTCGTATTACTCGTTTTACTCGTTTTACTCGTTTTACTCGTTTTACTCGTTTTACTCGTTTTACTCGTTTTACTCGTTTTACTCGTTTTACTCGTTTTACTCGTTTCACTCGTTTCACTCGTTTTACTCGTTTCACTCGTTTCACTCGTTTCACTCGATTCACTCGTTTTACTCGTTTTACTCGTTTTACTCGTATTACTCGTTTTACTCGTATTACTCGTATTATTCGTTTTACTCGTTTTACTCGTTTTACTCGTTTTACTCGTATTACTCGTTTTACTCGTTTTACTCGTATTGCTCGTTTTACTCGTTTTACTCGTTTTACTCGTATTACTCGTTTTACTCGTTTTACTCGTTTTACTCGTTTTACTCGTTTTACTCGTTTTACTCGTTTTACTCGTTTTACTCGTTTTACTCGTTTTACTCGTTTTACTCGTATTACTCGTTTTACTCGTATTACTCGTTTTACTCGTATTACTCGTTTTACTCGTATTACTCGTTTTACTCGTATTACTCGTATTACTCGTTTTACTCGTATTACTCGTTTTACTCGTTTTACTCGTTTTACTCGTTTTTCTCGTTTTACTCGTTTTTCTCGTTTTACTCGTTTTACTCGTTTTACTCGTTTTACTCGTTTAACTCGTTTTACTCGTTTTACTCGTTTTACCCGTTTTACTCGTTTTACCCGTTTTACTCGTTTTACTCGTTTTACTCGTTTTACTCGTTTTACTCGTTTCACTCGTTTCACTCGTTTCACTCGTTTAACTCGTTTTACTCGTTTTACTCGTTTTACTCGTTTTACTCGTTTTACTCGTTTTACTCGTTTTACTCGTTTTACTCGTATTACTCGTTTTACTCGTTTTACTCGTTTTACTCGATTTACTCGTTTTACTCGTTTCACTCGTTTCACTCGTTTGACTCGTTTCACTCGTTTCACTCGTTTTACTCGTTTTACTCGTATTACTCGTTTTACTCGTATTACTCGTATTACTCGTTTTACTCGTTTTACTCGTTTTACTCGTTTTACTCGTATTACTCGTTTTACTCGTTTTACTCGTATTACTCGTTTTACTCGTTTTACTCGTTTTACTCGTATTACTCGTTTTACTCGTTTTACTCGTTTTACTCGTTTTACTCGTTTTACTCGTATTACTCGTTTTACTCGTATTACTCGTTTTACTCGTATTACTCGTTTTACTCGTATTACTCGTTTTACTCGTATTACTCGTTTTACTCGTTTTACTCGTTTTACTCGTTTTACTCGTTTTACTCGTTTTACTCGTTTTACTCGTTTTACTCGTTTTACTCGTTTTTCTCGTTTTACTCGTTTTGCTCGTTTTACTCGTTTTACTCGTTTTACTCGTATTACTCGTATTACTCGTTTTACTCGTTTTACTCGTTTTACTCGTTTTACTCGTATTACTCGTTTTACTCGTTTTTCTCGTTTTACTCGTTTTACTCGTTTTACTCGTTTCACTCGTTTCACTCGTTTCACTCGTTTCACTCGTTTCACTCGTTTCACTCGTTTCACTCGTTTCACTCGTTTCACTCGTTTCACTCGTTTTACTCGTTTCACTCGTTTCACTCGTTTCACTCGTTTTACTCGTTTTACTCGTATTACTCGTTTTACTCGTTTTACTCGTTTTACTCGTTTTACTCGTTTTACTCGTTTTACTCGTTTTACTCGTATTACTCGTTTTACTCGTATTACTCGTTTTACTCGTATTACTCGTTTTACTCGTATTACTCGTTTTACTCGTATTACTCGTTTTACTCGTATTACTCGTATTACTCGTTTTACTCGTTTTACTCGTTTTACTCGTTTTACTCGTTTTTCTCGTTTTACTCGTTTTACTCGTTTTACTCGTTTTACTCGTTTTACTCGTTTTACTCGTTTTACTCGTTTTACTCGTTTTACTCGTTTTACTCGTTTTACTCGTTTACTCGTTTTACTCGTTTTACTCGTTTCACTCGTTACACTCGTTTCACTCGTTTTACTAGTTTTTCTCGTTTTACTCGTTTTACTCGTTTTACTCGTTTTACTCGTTTTACTCGTTTTACTCGTTTTACTCGTTTTACTCGTTTCACTCGTTTGACTCGTTTCACTCGTTTCACTCGTTTTACTCGTTTTACTCGTTTTGCTCGTTTTGCTCGTTTTGCTCGTTTTGCTCGTTTTACTCGTTTTACTCGTTTTGCTCGTTTTGCTCGTTTTACTCGTTTTGCTCGTTTTACTAGTTTTGCTCGTTTTACTCGTTTTCCTCGTTTTACTCGTTTTCCTCGTTTTACTCGTATTACTCGTTTTACTCGTTTTACTCGTATTACTCGTTTTACTCGTTTTACTCGTTTTACTCGTTTTACTCGTTTTACTCGTTTTACTCGTTTTACTCGTTTTACTCGTTTTACTCGTTTTACTCGTTTTACTCGTTTTACTCGTTTTACTCGTTTTACTCGTTTTACTCGTTTTACTCGTTTTACTAGTTTTGCTCGTTTTGCTCGTTTTACTCGTATTACTCGTTTTACTCGTTTTTCTCGTTTTACTCGTTTTACTCGTTTTACTCGTTTTACTCGTTTTACTCGTTTTACTCGTTTTACTCGTTTTACTCGTTTTACTCGTATTACTCGTTTTACTCGTATTACTCGTATTACTCGTATTACTCGTTTTACTCGTTTTACTCGTTTTACTCGTTTTACTCGTATTACTCGTTTTACTCGTTTTACTCGTATTACTCGTTTTACTCGTATTACTCGTTTTACTCGTATTACTCGTTTTACTCGTTTTACTCGTTTTACTCGTTTTACTCGTTTTACTCGTATTACTCGTTTTACTCGTATTACTCGTTTTACTCGTATTACTCGTTTTACTCGTTTTACTCGTTTTACTCGTTTTACTCGTTTTACTCTTTTTACTCGTTTTACTCGTTTTACTCGTTTTACTCGTTTTACTCGTTTTACTCGTTTTACTCGTTTTACTCGTTTTACTCGTTTTACTCGTTTTACTCGTTTTACTCGTTTTACTCGTTTTACTCGTTTTACTCGTTTTACCCGTTTTACTCGTTTTACCCGTTTTACTCGTTTTACTCGTTTTACTCGTTTTACTCGTTTTACTCGTTTCACTCGTTTCACTCGTTTCACTCGTTTCACTCGTTTGACTCGTTTCACTCGTTTGACTCGTTTCACTCGTTTGACTCGTTTCACTCGTTTGACTCGTTTCACTCGTTTCACTCGTTTCACTCGTTTCACTCGTTTAACTCGTTTTACTCGTTTTACTCGTTTTACTCGTTTTGCTCGTTTTACTCGTTTTACTCGTTTTACCCGTTTTACTCGTTTTACCCGTTTCACTCGTTTTACTCGTTTTACTCGTTTTACTCGTTTTACTCGTTTCACTCGTTTCACTCGTTTCACTCGTTTCACTCGTTTCACTCGTTTGACTCGTTTCACTCGTTTGACTCGTTTCACTCGTTTTACTAGTTTTTCTCGTTTTACTCGTTTTACTCGTTTTACTCGTTTTACTCGTTTTACTCGTTTTACTCGTTTTACTCGTTTTACTCGTTTCACTCGTTTGACTCGTTTCACTCGTTTCACTCGTTTTACTCGTTTTCCTCGTTTTACTCGTATTACTCGTTTTACTCGTTTTACTCGTATTACTCGTTTTACTCGTTTTACTCGTTTTACTCGTTTTACTCGTTTTACTCGTTTTACTCGTTTTACTCGTTTTACTCGTTTTACTCGTTTTACTCGTTTTACTCGTTTTACTCGTTTTACTCGTTTTACTCGTTTTACTAGTTTTGCTCGTTTTGCTCGTTTTACTCGTATTACTCGTTTTACTCGTTTTACTCGTTTTACTCGTTTTACTCGTTTTACTCGTTTTACTCGTTTTACTCGTTTTACTCGTTTTACTCGTTTTACTCGTTTTACTCGTTTTACTCGTTTTACTCGTTTTACTCGTTTTACTCGTTTTACTCGTTTTACTCGTTTTACCCGTTTTACTCGTTTCACTCGTTTTACTCGTTTCACTCGTTTTACTCGTTTCACTCGTTTCACTCGTTTCACTCGTTTCACTCGTTTGACTCGTTTCACTCGTTTGACTCGTTTCACTCTTTTTACTCGTTTCACTCGTTTTACTCGTTTTACTCGTTTTACTCGTTTTACTCGTTTTACTCGTTTTACTCGTTTTACTCGTTTTACTCGTTTTACCCGTTTTACTCGTTTTACCCGTTTTACTCGTTTTACTCGTTTTACTCGTTTTACTCGTTTTACTCGTTTCACTCGTTTCACTCGTTTGACTCGTTTGACTCGTTTCACTCGTTTCACTCGTTTTACTCGTTTTACTCGTTTTACTCGTTTTACTCGTATTACTCGTATTACTCGTTTTGCTCGTTTTACTCGTTTTACTCGTTTTACTCGTATTACTCGTATTACTCGTTTTACTCGTTTTACTCGTTTTACTCGTTTTACTCGTTTTACTCGTTTCACTCGTTTCACTCGTTTCACTCGTTTCACTCGTTTCACTCGTTTCACTCGTTTCACTCGTTTCACTCGTTTCACTCGTTTCACTCGATTCACTCGTTTCACTCGTTTTACTCGTTTTACTCGTATTACTCGTTTTACTCGTATTACTCGTATTACTCGTTTTACTCGTTTTACTCGTTTTACTCGTTTTACTCGTATTACTCGTTTTACTCGTTTTACTCGTATTGCTCGTTTTACTCGTTTTACTCGTTTTACTCGTATTACTCGTTTTACTCGTTTTACTCGTTTTACTCGTTTTACTCGTTTTACTCGTTTTACTCGTTTTACTCGTTTTACTCGTTTGACTCGTTTTACTCGTTTGACTCGTTTTGCTCGTTTTACTCGTTTTGCTCGTTTTACTCGTTTTACTCGTTTTACTCGTTTTACTCGTTTTACTCGTTTTACTCTTTTTACTCGTTTTACTCGTTTTACTCGTTTTACTCGTTTTACTCGTTTTACTCGTTTTACTCGTTTTACTCGTTTTACTCGTTTTACTCGTTTTACTCGTATTACTCGTTTTACTCGTATTACTCGTTTTACTCGTATTACTCGTTTTACTCGTTTTACTCGTTTTACTCGTATTACTCGTTTTACTCGTATTACTCGTTTTACTCGTATTACTCGTTTTACTCGTATTACTCGTTTTACTCGTATTACTCGTTTTACTCGTATTACTCGTTTGACTCGTTTTACTCGTTTTACTCGTTTTTCTCGTTTTACTCGTTTTACTCGTTTTACTCGTTTTACTCGTTTTACTCGTTTTACTCGTTTTACTCGTTTTACTCGTTTCACTCGTTTTACTAGTTTTTCTCGTTTTACTCGTTTTACTCGTTTTACTCGTTTTACTCGTTTTACTCGTTTTTCTCGTTTTACTCGTTTTGCTCGTTTTACTCGTTTTACTCGTTTTACTCGTATTACTCGTATTACTCGTTTTACTCGTTTTACTCGTTTTACTCGTATTACTCGTTTTACTCGTTTTTCTCGTTTTACTCGTTTTACTCGTTTTACTCGTTTTACTCGTTTTACTCGTTTTACTCGTTTTACTCGTTTCACTCGTTTCACTCGTTTCACTCGTTTCACTCGTTTCACTCGTTTCACTCGTTTTACTCGTTTTACTCGTATTACTCGTTTTACTCGTATTACTCGTATTACTCGTTTTACTCGTTTTACTCGTTTTACTCGTTTTACTCGTATTACTCGTTTTACTCGTATTACTCGTTTTACTCGTTTTACTCGTTTTACTCGTTTTTCTCGTTTTACTCGTTTTACTCGTTTTACTCGTTTTACTCGTTTTACTCGTTTCACTCGTTTTACTCGTTTCACTCGTTTTACTAGTTTTTCTCGTTTTACTCGTTTTACTCGTTTTACTCGTTTTACTCGTTTTACTCGTTTTACTCGTTTTACTCGTTTTACTCGTTTCACTCGTTTTACTCGTTTCACTCGTTTTACTCGTTTTACTCGTTTCACTCGTTTCACTCGTTTCACTCGTTTGACTCGTTTCACTCGTTTTACTCGTTTCACTCGTTTTACTCGTTTGACTCGTTTTGCTCGTTTGACTCGTTTTGCTCGTTTTACTCGTTTTGCTCGTTTTACTCGTTTTACTCGTTTTACTCGTTTTACTCTTTTTACTCGTTTTACTCGTTTTACTCGTTTTACTCGTTTTACTCGTTTTACTCGTTTTACTCGTTTTACTCGTTTTACTCGTTTTACTCGTTTTACTCGTTTTACTCGTTTTACTCGTTTTACTCGTTTTACTCGTTTTACTCGTTTTACTCGTTTTACTCGTTTTACTCGTTTTACTCGTTTTACTCGTTTTACTCGTTTTACTCGTTTTACTCGTTTTACTCGTTTTACTCGTTTTGCTCGTTTTACTCGTTTTACTCGTTTTACTCGTATTACTCGTATTACTCGTTTTACTCGTTTTACTCGTTTTACTCGTTTTACTCGTTTTACTCGTTTTACTCGTTTTACTCGTTTTACTCGTTTCACTCGTTTCACTCGTTTGACTCGTTTCACTCGTTTCACTCGTTTCACTCGTTTGACTCGTTTCACTCGTTTCACTCGTTTCACTCGTTTCACTCGTTTCACTCGTTTCACTCGTTTCACTCGTTTCACTCGATTCACTCGTTTCACTCGTTTTACTCGTTTTACTCGTATTACTCGTTTTACTCGTATTACTCGTATTACTCGTTTTACTCGTTTTACTCGTTTTACTCGTTTTACTCGTTTTACTCGTATTACTCGTTTTACTCGTTTTACTCGTATTGCTCGTTTTACTCGTTTTACTCGTTTTACTCGTATTACTCGTTTTACTCGTTTTACTCGTTTTACTCGTTTTACTCGTTTTACTCGTTTTACTCGTTTTACTCGTTTTACTCGTTTTACTCGTTTTACTCGTTTTACTCGTTTTACTCGTTTTACTCGTATTACTCGTTTTACTCGTATTACTCGTTTTACTCGTATTACTCGTTTTACTCGTATTACTCGTTTTACTCGTATTACTCGTATTACTCGTTTTACTCGTATTACTCGTTTTACTCGTTTTTCTCGTTTTACTCGTTTTTCTCGTTTTACTCGTTTTACTCGTTTTACTCGTTTTACTCGTTTTACTCGTTTTACTCGTTTTACTCGTTTACTCGTTTCACTCGTTACACTCGTTTCACTCGTTACAATCGTTTCACTCGTTACACTCGTTTCACTCGTTTTTCTCGTTTTACTCGTTTTACTCGTTTTACTCGTTTTACTCGTTTTACTCGTTTTACTCGTTTTACTCGTTTTACTCGTTTTACTCGTTTTACTCGTTTTACTCGTTTTACTCGTTTTACTCGTTTTACTCGTTTTACTCGTTTCACTCGTTTCACTCGTTTCACTCGTTTTACTCGTTTCACTCGTTTTGCTCGTTTCGCTCGTTTTGCTCGTTTTGCTCGTTTTACTCGTTTTGCTCGTATTACTCGTTTTACTCGTTTTACTCGTTTTACTCTTTTTTCTCGTTTTACTCGTTTTACTCGTTTTACTCGTTTTACTCGTTTTACCCGTTTTAATCGTTTTACTCGTTTTACTCGTTTTACTCGTTTTACTCGTTTCACTCGTTTCACTCGTTTCACTCGTTTTACTCGTTTTACCCGTTTTACTCGTTTTACCCGTTTTACTCGTTTTACTCGTTTTACTCGTTTTACTCGTTTTACTCGTTTCACTCGTTTCACTCGTTTCACTCGTTTCACTCGTTTTACTCGTTTTACTCGTTTTACTCGTTTTACTCGTTTTACTCGTTTTACTCGTATTACTCGTTTTACTCGTATTACTCGTTTTACTCGTATTACTCGTTTTACTCGTTTACTCGTATTACTCGTTTTACTCGTATTACTCGTATTACTCGTTTTACTCGTATTACTCGTTTTACTCGTTTTTCTCGTTTTACTCGTTTTTCTCGTTTTACTCGTTTTACTCGTTTTACTCGTTTTACTCGTTTTACTCGTTTTACTCGTTTTACTCGTTTTACTCGTTTACTCGTTTCACTCGTTACACTCGTTTCACTCGTTTTTCTCGTTTTACTCGTTTTACTCGTTTTACTCGTTTTACTCGTTTTACTCGTTTTACTCGTTTTACTCGTTTTACTCGTTTTACTCGTTTTACTCGTTTCACTCGTTTCACTCGTTTCACTCGTTTTACTCGTTTCACTCGTTTTGCTCGTTTCGCTCGTTTTGCTCGTTTTACTCGTTTTGCTCGTATTACTCGTTTTACTCGTTTTACTCGTTTTACTCTTTTTTCTCGTTTTACTCGTTTTACTCGTTTTACTCGTTTTACTCGTTTTACCCGTTTTAATCGTTTTACTCGTTTTACTCGTTTTACTCGTTTTACTCGTTTCACTCGTTTCACTCGTTTCACTCGTTTTACTCGTTTTACCCGTTTTACTCGTTTTACCCGTTTTACTCGTTTTACTCGTTTTACTCGTTTTACTCGTTTTACTCGTTTCACTCGTTTCACTCGTTTCACTCGTTTCACTCGTTTCACTCGTTTCACTCGTTTAACTCGTTTTACTCGTTTTACTCGTTTTACTCGTTTTACTCGTTTTACTCGTTTTACTCGTTTTACTCGTATTACTCGTTTTACTCGTTTTACTCGTTTTACTCGTTTCACTCGTTTCACTCGTTTCACTCGTTTCACTCGTTTCACTCGTTTCACTCGTTTCACTCGTTTCACTCGTTTTACTCGTTTTACTCGTTTTACTCGTATTACTCGTTTTACTCGTATTACTCGTTTTACTCGTATTACTCGTATTACTCGTTTTACTCGTTTTACTCGTTTTACTCGTTTTACTCGTTTTACTCGTTTTACTCGTATTACTCGTTTTACTCGTTTTACTCGTATTACTCGTTTTACTCGTTTTACTCGTTTTACTCGTTTTACTCGTATTACTCGTTTTACTCGTTTTACTCGTTTTACTCGTTTTACTCGTTTTACTCGTTTTACTCGTTTTACTCGTTTTACTCGTTTTACTCGTATTACTCGTTTTACTCGTTTCACTCGTTTCACTCGTTTCAATCGTTTGACTCGTTTCACTCGTTTCACTCGTTTCACTCGTTTCACTCGTTTCACTCGTTTTACTCGTTTTACTCGTATTACTCGTTTTACTCGTTTTACTCGTTTTACTCGTTTTACTCGTTTTACTCGTTTTACTCGTTTTACTCGTATTACTCGTTTTACTCGTATTACTCGTTTTACTCGTATTACTCGTTTTACTCGTATTACTCGTTTTACTCGTATTACTCGTTTTACTCGTATTACTCGTATTACTCGTTTTACTCGTTTTACTCGTTTTACTCGTTTTACTCGTTTTTCTCGTTTTACTCGTTTTACTCGTTTTACTCGTTTTACTCGTTTTACTCGTTTTACTCGTTTTACTCGTTTTACTCGTTTTACTCGTTTTACTCGTATTACTCGTATTACTCGTTTTACTCGTTTTACTCGTTTTACTCGTATTACTCGTTTTACTCGTTTTTCTCGTTTTACTCGTTTTACTCGTTTTACTCGTTTTACTCGTTTTACTCGTTTTACTCGTTTCACTCGTTTCACTCGTTTCACTCGTTTTACTCGTTTTACTCGTATTACTCGTTTTACTCGTATTACTCGTATTACTCGTTTTACTCGTTTTACTCGTTTTACTCGTTTTACTCGTATTACTCGTTTTACTCGTATTACTCGTTTTACTCGTATTACTCGTTTTACTCGTATTACTCGTTTTACTCGTATTACTCGTTTTACTCGTATTACTCGTTTTACTCGTTTTACTCGTTTTACTCGTTTTTCTCGTTTTACTCGTTTTACTCGTTTTACTCGTTTTACTCGTTTTACTCGTTTTACTCGTTTTACTCGTTTTACTCGTTTTACTCGTTTTACTCGTTTCACTCGTTTTACTAGTTTTTCTCGTTTTACTCGTTTTACTCGTTTTACTCGTTTTACTCGTTTTACTCGTTTCACTCGTTTTACTCGTTTTACTCGTTTCACTCGTTTCACTCGTTTCACTCGTTTTACTCGTTTCACTCGTTTTACTCGTTTCACTCGTTTTACTCGTTTCACTCGTTTTACTCGTTTCACTCGTTTTACTCGTTTGACTCGTTTTACTCGTTTGACTCGTTTTGCTCGTTTTACTCGTTTTGCTCGTTTTACTCGTTTTACTCGTTTTACTCGTTTTACTCGTTTTACTCGTTTTACTCGTTTTACTCGTTTTACTCGTTTTACTCGTTTTACTCTTTTTACTCTTTTTACTCTTTTTACTCGTTTTACTCGTTTTACTCGTTTTACTCGTTTTACTCGTTTTACTCGTTTTACTCGTTTTACTCGTTTTACTCGTTTTACTCGTATTACTCGTTTTACTCGTATTACTCGTATTACTCGTTTCACTCGTTTGACTCGTTTCACTCGTTTGACTCGTTTCACTCGTTTGACTCGTTTCACTCGTTTGACTCGTTTCACTCTTTTTACTCGTTTCACTCGTTTTACTCGTTTTACTCGTTTTACTCGTTTTACTCGTTTTACTCGTTTTACTCGTTTTACTCGTTTTACTCGTTTTACTCGTTTTACTCGTTTTACTCGTTTTACTCGTTTTACTCGTTTTACTCGTTTTACTCGTTTTACTCGTTTTACTCGTTTTACTCGTTTTACCCGTTTTACTCGTTTTACCCGTTTTACTCGTTTTACTCGTTTTACTCGTTTTACTCGTTTTACTCGTTTTACTCGTTTCACTCGTTTCACTCGTTTAACTCGTTTTACTCGTTTTACTCGTTTTACTCGTTTTGCTCGTTTTACTCGTTTTACTCGTTTTGCTCGTTTTACTCGTTTTACTCGTTTTACTCGTTTTACTCGTTTTACTCGTATTACTCGTATTACTCGTTTTGCTCGTTTTACTCGTTTTACTCGTTTTACTCGTATTACTCGTTTTACTCGTTTTACTCGTTTTACTCGTTTTACTCGTTTTACTCGTTTTACTCGTTTTACTCGTTTTACTCGTTTTACTCGTTTTACTCGTTTCACTCGTTTCACTCGTTTTACTCGTTTCACTCGTTTCACTCGTTTCACTCGATTCACTCGTTTTACTCGTTTTACTCGTTTTACTCGTATTACTCGTTTTACTCGTATTACTCGTATTATTCGTTTTACTCGTTTTACTCGTTTTACTCGTTTTACTCGTATTACTCGTTTTACTCGTTTTACTCGTTTTACTCGTTTTACTCGTTTTACTCGTTTTACTCGTATTACTCGTTTTACTCGTTTTACTCGTTTTACTCGTTTTACTCGTTTTACTCGTTTTACTCGTTTTACTCGTTTTACTCGTTTTACTCGTTTTACTCGTTTTACTCGTTTTACTCGTTTTACTCGTTTTACTCGTTTTACTCGTATTACTCGTTTTACTCGTATTACTCGTTTTACTCGTATTACTCGTTTTACTCGTATTACTCGTTTTACTCGTATTACTCGTATTACTCGTTTTACTCGTATTACTCGTTTTACTCGTTTTACTCGTTTTACTCGTTTTTCTCGTTTTACTCGTTTTTCTCGTTTTACTCGTTTTACTCGTTTTACTCGTTTTACTCGTTTAACTCGTTTTACTCGTTTTACTCGTTTTACCCGTTTTACTCGTTTTACCCGTTTTACTCGTTTTACTCGTTTTACTCGTTTTACTCGTTTTACTCGTTTCACTCGTTTCACTCGTTTCACTCGTTTAACTCGTTTTACTCGTTTTACTCGTTTTACTCGTTTTACTCGTTTTACTCGTTTTACTCGTTTTACTCGTTTTACTCGTTTTACTCGTATTACTCGTTTTACTCGTTTTACTCGTTTTACTCGATTTACTCGTTTTACTCGTTTCACTCGTTTCACTCGTTTGACTCGTTTCACTCGTTTCACTCGTTTTACTCGTTTTACTCGTATTACTCGTTTTACTCGTATTACTCGTATTACTCGTTTTACTCGTTTTACTCGTTTTACTCGTTTTACTCGTATTACTCGTTTTACTCGTTTTACTCGTATTACTCGTTTTACTCGTTTTACTCGTTTTACTCGTATTACTCGTTTTACTCGTTTTACTCGTTTTACTCGTTTTACTCGTTTTACTCGTATTACTCGTTTTACTCGTATTACTCGTTTTACTCGTATTACTCGTTTTACTCGTATTACTCGTTTTACTCGTATTACTCGTTTTACTCGTTTTACTCGTTTTACTCGTTTTACTCGTTTTACTCGTTTTACTCGTTTTACTCGTTTTACTCGTTTTACTCGTTTTTCTCGTTTTACTCGTTTTGCTCGTTTTACTCGTTTTACTCGTTTTACTCGTATTACTCGTATTACTCGTTTTACTCGTTTTACTCGTTTTACTCGTTTTACTCGTATTACTCGTTTTACTCGTTTTTCTCGTTTTACTCGTTTTACTCGTTTTACTCGTTTCACTCGTTTCACTCGTTTCACTCGTTTCACTCGTTTCACTCGTTTCACTCGTTTCACTCGTTTCACTCGTTTCACTCGTTTCACTCGTTTCACTCGTTTTACTCGTTTCACTCGTTTCACTCGTTTCACTCGTTTTACTCGTTTTACTCGTATTACTCGTTTTACTCGTTTTACTCGTTTTACTCGTTTTACTCGTTTTACTCGTTTTACTCGTTTTACTCGTATTACTCGTTTTACTCGTATTACTCGTTTTACTCGTATTACTCGTTTTACTCGTATTACTCGTTTTACTCGTATTACTCGTTTTACTCGTATTACTCGTATTACTCGTTTTACTCGTTTTACTCGTTTTACTCGTTTTACTCGTTTTTCTCGTTTTACTCGTTTTACTCGTTTTACTCGTTTTACTCGTTTTACTCGTTTTACTCGTTTTACTCGTTTTACTCGTTTTACTCGTTTTACTCGTTTTACTCGTTTTACTCGTTTTACTCGTTTTACTCGTATTACTCGTATTACTCGTTTTACTCGTTTTACTCGTTTTACTCGTATTACTCGTTTTACTCGTTTTTCTCGTTTTACTCGTTTTACTCGTTTTACTCGTTTTACTCGTTTTACTCGTTTTACTCGTTTCACTCGTTTCACTCGTTTCACTCGTTTTACTCGTTTTACTCGTATTACTCGTTTTACTCGTATTACTCGTATTACTCGTTTTACTCGTTTTACTCGTTTTACTCGTTTTACTCGTATTACTCGTTTTACTCGTATTACTCGTTTTACTCGTATTACTCGTTTTACTCGTATTACTCGTTTTACTCGTATTACTCGTTTTACTCGTATTACTCGTTTTACTCGTTTTACTCGTTTTACTCGTTTTTCTCGTTTTACTCGTTTTACTCGTTTTACTCGTTTTACTCGTTTTACTCGTTTTACTCGTTTTACTCGTTTTACTCGTTTTACTCGTTTTACTCGTTTCACTCGTTTTACTAGTTTTTCTCGTTTTACTCGTTTTACTCGTTTTACTCGTTTTACTCGTTTTACTCGTTTCACTCGTTTTACTCGTTTTACTCGTTTCACTCGTTTCACTCGTTTCACTCGTTTTACTCGTTTCACTCGTTTTACTCGTTTCACTCGTTTTACTCGTTTCACTCGTTTTACTCGTTTCACTCGTTTTACTCGTTTGACTCGTTTTACTCGTTTGACTCGTTTTGCTCGTTTTACTCGTTTTGCTCGTTTTACTCGTTTTACTCGTTTTACTCGTTTTACTCGTTTTACTCGTTTTACTCGTTTTACTCGTTTTACTCGTTTTACTCGTTTTACTCTTTTTACTCTTTTTACTCTTTTTACTCGTTTTACTCGTTTTACTCGTTTTACTCGTTTTACTCGTTTTACTCGTTTTACTCGTTTTACTCGTTTTACTCGTTTTACTCGTATTACTCGTTTTACTCGTATTACTCGTATTACTCGTTTCACTCGTTTGACTCGTTTCACTCGTTTGACTCGTTTCACTCGTTTGACTCGTTTCACTCGTTTGACTCGTTTCACTCTTTTTACTCGTTTCACTCGTTTTACTCGTTTTACTCGTTTTACTCGTTTTACTCGTTTTACTCGTTTTACTCGTTTTACTCGTTTTACTCGTTTTACTCGTTTTACTCGTTTTACTCGTTTTACTCGTTTTACTCGTTTTACTCGTTTTACTCGTTTTACTCGTTTTACTCGTTTTACTCGTTTTACTCGTTTTACCCGTTTTACTCGTTTTACCCGTTTTACTCGTTTTACTCGTTTTACTCGTTTTACTCGTTTTACTCGTTTTACTCGTTTCACTCGTTTCACTCGTTTAACTCGTTTTACTCGTTTTACTCGTTTTACTCGTTTTGCTCGTTTTACTCGTTTTACTCGTTTTGCTCGTTTTACTCGTTTTACTCGTTTTACTCGTTTTACTCGTTTTACTCGTATTACTCGTATTACTCGTTTTGCTCGTTTTACTCGTTTTACTCGTTTTACTCGTATTACTCGTTTTACTCGTTTTACTCGTTTTACTCGTTTTACTCGTTTTACTCGTTTTACTCGTTTTACTCGTTTTACTCGTTTTACTCGTTTTACTCGTTTCACTCGTTTCACTCGTTTTACTCGTTTCACTCGTTTCACTCGTTTCACTCGATTCACTCGTTTTACTCGTTTTACTCGTTTTACTCGTATTACTCGTTTTACTCGTATTACTCGTATTATTCGTTTTACTCGTTTTACTCGTTTTACTCGTTTTACTCGTATTACTCGTTTTACTCGTTTTACTCGTATTGCTCGTTTTACTCGTTTTACTCGTTTTACTCGTATTACTCGTTTTACTCGTTTTACTCGTTTTACTCGTTTTACTCGTTTTACTCGTTTTACTCGTTTTACTCGTTTTACTCGTTTTACTCGTTTTACTCGTTTTACTCGTTTTACTCGTTTTACTCGTTTTACTCGTTTTACTCGTATTACTCGTTTTACTCGTATTACTCGTTTTACTCGTATTACTCGTTTTACTCGTATTACTCGTTTTACTCGTATTACTCGTATTACTCGTTTTACTCGTATTACTCGTTTTACTCGTTTTACTCGTTTTACTCGTTTTTCTCGTTTTACTCGTTTTTCTCGTTTTACTCGTTTTACTCGTTTTACTCGTTTTACTCGTTTAACTCGTTTTACTCGTTTTACTCGTTTTACCCGTTTTACTCGTTTTACCCGTTTTACTCGTTTTACTCGTTTTACTCGTTTTACTCGTTTTACTCGTTTCACTCGTTTCACTCGTTTCACTCGTTTAACTCGTTTTACTCGTTTTACTCGTTTTACTCGTTTTACTCGTTTTACTCGTTTTACTCGTTTTACTCGTTTTACTCGTTTTACTCGTATTACTCGTTTTACTCGTTTTACTCGTTTTACTCGATTTACTCGTTTTACTCGTTTCACTCGTTTCACTCGTTTGACTCGTTTCACTCGTTTCACTCGTTTTACTCGTTTTACTCGTATTACTCGTTTTACTCGTATTACTCGTATTACTCGTTTTACTCGTTTTACTCGTTTTACTCGTTTTACTCGTATTACTCGTTTTACTCGTTTTACTCGTATTACTCGTTTTACTCGTTTTACTCGTTTTACTCGTATTACTCGTTTTACTCGTTTTACTCGTTTTACTCGTTTTACTCGTTTTACTCGTATTACTCGTTTTACTCGTATTACTCGTTTTACTCGTATTACTCGTTTTACTCGTATTACTCGTTTTACTCGTAT
>NW_027486471.1:0-22594 GCF_050908995.1 Andrena cerasifolii
AACCAATGAACCAACGAACCCACGAACAAACGAACAAGCCGAACAAACGAACAAACGGACAAACGAACAAACGAACAAACGAACCAACAAACAAACGAACAAACGAACAAAACGATCCAACAAACAAACGAACAAACGAACAAACGAACACAGAGACAAAGAAATAAAGAAACAAAGAAAAAACGAACCAACGAACCAACGAACCAACGAACCAACGAACCAACGAAACAACCAACGAACCAACGAACCAACGAACCAACGAACCAACGAACCAACGAACCAACGAACCAACGAACCAACGAACCAACGAACCAACGAAACAACGAACCAACGAACCAACGAACCAACGAAACAACGAACCAGCGAACCAACGAACAAAAGGAAAAACGAAAAAACGACAAAACGACGAAACGAACAAACGAACAAACGAACAAACGAACAAACGAATAAACGAACAAACGAACAAGCGAACAATCGAACTAACGAACAAACGTACAAACGAACAAACGAACAAACGAACAGTCGAACAAACGAACAAACGAACCAACGAACCAACGAACCAACGAAACAACGAACCAACGAACCAACGAACCAACGAAACTACGAACCAACGAACCAACGAAACTACGAACCAACGAACCAACGAACAAACGAACAAACGAACAAACGAACCAACGAAACTACGAACCAACGAACCAACGAAACTACGAACCAACGAACCAACGAACAAACGAACAAACGAACAAACGAACAAACGAACAAACGAACAAAGAGACAAAGAAACAAAGAAACAAAGAAAAAACGAGCCAACGAACCAACGAAGCAACGAACCAACGAAAAAAACCAACGAACCAACGAACCAACGAACCAACGAACCAACGAACCAACGAACCAACGAACCAACGAACCAACGAACCAACGAACAAACGAACAAACGAACCAACGGAACAACGAACCAACGAACCAACGAACAAACGAAAAAACGAACAAACGATCAAAGAGACAAAGAAACAAGGAAGCAAAGAAACCAACGAACCAACGAACCAACGAACCAACGAACCAACGAACCAACGAACCAACGAACCAGCGAACCAACGAAACAACGAACCAACGAAACAACGGACCAACGAACCAACGAACCAACGAACAAACGAACAAACGAACAAACGAACAAACGATCAAAGAAACAAAGAAACAAAGATACAAAGAAACAAACGAACCAACGAACCAACGAACCAACGAACCAACGAACCAACGAACCAACGAACCAACGAACCAACGAACCAACGAACCAACGTACCAACGAACCAACGAACCAACGAAACAACGAACAAACGAAAAACGACAAAGCGAACAAACGAACAAACGAACAAACGAACAAACGAACAAACGAACAAACGAACAAACGAACAAACGAACAAACGAACAAACGAACAAACGAACAAACGAACAAACGAACAAACGAACAAACGAACAAACGAACAAACGAACAAACGAACAAACGAACAAACGAACAAACGAACAAACGAACAAACGAACGAACGAACGAACGAACAAACGAACAAACGAACAAACGAACAAGCGAACAAACGAACAAACGCACAAACGAACAAACGAACAAACGAACAAACGAACAAACGAACAAACGAACAAACGAATAAAGAACAAACGAACAAACGAACAAACGAACAAACGAACAAACGAACAAACGAACAAACGAACAAACGAACAAACGAACAAACGAACAAACGAACAAACGAACAAACGAACAAACGAACAAACGAACAAACGAACAAACGAACAAACGAACAAACGAACAAACGAACAATCGAAGAAAGAGACAAAGAAACAAAGAAACAAAGAAAAAACGAACCAACGAACCAACGAACCAACGAACCAACGAACCAACGAACCAACGAACCAACGAACCAACGAACCAACGAACCAACGAACCAACGAACCAACGAACCAACGAACCAACGAACCAACGAACCAACGAACCAACGAACCAACGAACCAACGAACCAACGAACCAAACGAACCAACGAACCAACGAACCAACGAACCAACGAACCAACGAACCAACGAACCAACGAACCAACGAACCCACGAACAAACGAACAAGCGAACAAACGAACAAACGAACAAACGAACAAACGAACAAACGAACCAACAAACAAACGAACAACGAACAAACGAACAAACGAACACAGAGACAAAGAAATAAAGAAACAAAGAAAAAACGAACCAACGAACCAACGAACCAACGAACCAACGAAACAACGAACCAACGAACCAACGAACCAACGAACCAACGAACCAACGAAACAACGAACCAACGAACCAACGAACCAACGAAACAACGAACCAGCGAACCAACGAACAAAAGGAAAAACGAAAAAACGACAAAACGACGAAACGAACAAACGAACAAACGAACAAACGAACAAACGAATAAACGAACAAACGAACAAGCGAACAATCGAACTAACGAACAAACGAACAAACGAACAAACGAACAAACGAACAAACGAACAAACGAACAAACGAACAAACGAACAAACGAACAAACGAACAAACGAACAAACGAACAAACGAACAAACGTACAAACGAACAAACGAACAAACGAACAGTCGAACAAACGAACAAACGAACCAACGAACCAACGAACCAACGAAACAACGAACCAACGAACCAACGAACCAACGAAACTACGAACCAACGAACCAACGAAACTACGAACCAACGAACCAACGAACAAACGAACCAACGAACAAACGACCAAACGAACAAACGAACAAACGAACAAAGAGACAAAGAAACAAGAAACAAAGAAAAAACGAGCCAACGAACCAACGAAGCAACGAACCAACGAACCAACAAACCAACGAACCAACGAACCAACGAACCAACGAACCAACGAACCAACGAACCAACGAACAAACGAACAAACGAACCAACGGAACAACGAACCAACGAACCAACGAACAAACGAAAAAACGAACAAACGATCAAAGAGACAAAGAAACAAGGAAGCAAAGAAACCAACGAACCAACGAACCAACGAACCAACGAACCAACGAACCAACGTACCAACGAACCAACGAACCAACGAAACAACGAACAAACGAAAAAACGACAAAGCGACAAACGAACAAACGAACAAACGAACAAACGAACAAACGAACAAACGAACAAACGAAACGAACAAACGAACAAACGAACAAACGAACAAACGAACAAACGAACAAACGAACAAACGAACAAACGAACAAACGAACAAACGAACAAACGAACAAACGAACAAACGAACAAACGAACAAACGAACAAACGAACAAACGAACAAACGAACAAACGAACAAACGAACAAACGAACAAACGAACAAACGAACAAACGAACAAGCGAACAAACGAACAAACGAATAAACGAAACAACGAACCAACGAACCAACGAACCAACGAACAAACGAACAAACGAACAAACGAACAAACGAACAAACGAACAAACGAAAAAACGACAAATGAACAAACGAACAAACGAACAAACGAACAAACGAACAAACGAACAAACGAACAAACGAACAAACGAACAAACGAACAAACGAACAAACGAACAAACGAACAAACGAACAAACGAACAAACGAACAAACGAACAAACGAACAAACGAACAAACGAACAAACGAACAAACGAACAAACGAACAAACGAACAAACGAACAAACGAACAAACGAACAAACGAACAAACGAACAAACGAACAAACGAACAAACGAACAAACGAACAAACGAACAAACGAACAAACGAACAACGAACAAACGAACAAAGCGAACAAACGAACAAACGAACAAACGAACAAACGAAGAAACGAACAAACGAACAAACGAATAAACGAACAACGAACAAACGAACAAACGAACCAACCAACCAACGATCAAGAGACAAACGAACAAACGATCAAAGAAACAAAGAAACAAATGAACCAACGAACCAACGAACGAACGAACCAACGAACCAACGAACCAACGAACCAACGAACAAACGAACAAACGAACAAACGAACAAACGAACAAACGAATAAACGAACAAACGAACAAACGATCAGACGAACAAAGGAACAATCGAACAAAGAGACAAAGAAACAAAGAAACAAAGAAAAAACGAACCAACGAACCAACGAACCAACGAACCAACGAACCAACGAACCAACGAACCAACGAACCAACGAAACAACGAACCAACGAACCAACGAACCAACGAACCAACGAACCAACGAACCAACGAACCAACGAACCACGATCCAACGAACCAACGAACCAACGAACCAACGAACCAACGTACCAACGAACCAACGAACCAACGAAACAACGAACAAACGAAAAAACGACAAAGCGAACAAACGAACAAACGAACAAACGAACAAACGAACAAACGAACAACAAACCAACGAACAAACGAACCAACGAACCAACGAACAAACGAACAAACGAACAAACGAACAAACGAACAAACGAACAAACGAACAAACGAACAAACGAACAAACGAACAAACGAACAAACGAACAAACGAACAAACGAACAAACGAACAAACGAACAAACGAACAAACGAACAAACGAACAACGAACAACGAACAAACGAACAAACGAACAAACGAACAAACGAATAAAAGAACAAACGAACAAACGAACAATCGAACAAACGAACAAACGAACAACGAACAAACGAACAAACGAACAAACGAACAAACGAACAAACGAACAAACGAACAAACGAACAAACGAACAAACGAACAAACGAACAAACGAACAAACGAACAAACGAACAAACGAACAAACGAACAAACGAACAAACGAACAAACGAACAAACGAACAAACGAACAAACGAACAAACGAACAAACGAACAAAC
Source organism: Andrena cerasifolii (assembly GCF_050908995.1). Classification (NCBI taxonomy): domain Eukaryota; kingdom Metazoa; phylum Arthropoda; class Insecta; order Hymenoptera; family Andrenidae; genus Andrena; species Andrena cerasifolii. The sequence goes on from NW_027486471.1 coordinate 4,910, forward strand.
GAACAAACGAACAAACGAACAAACGAACAACGAACAAACGAACAAACGAACAAACGAACAAACGAACAAACGAACAAACGAACAAACGAACAAACGAACAAACGAACAAACGAACAAACGAACAAACGAACAAACGAACAAACGAACAAACGAACAAACGAACAAACGAACAAACGAACAAACGAACAAACGAACAAACGACAAACGAACAAACGAACAAACGAACAAACGAACAAACGAACAAACGAACAAACGAACAAACGAACAAACGAACAAACGAACAAACGAACAAACGAACAAACGAACAAACGAACAAACGAACAAACGAACAAACGAACAACGAACAAACGAACAAACGAACAAACGAACAAACGAACAAACGAACAAACGAACAAACGAACAAACGAACAAACGAACGAACAAACGAACAAACGAACAAACGAACAAACGAACAAACGAACAACGAACAAACGAACAAACGAACAAACGAACAAACGAACAAACGAACAAACGAACAAACGAACAAACGAACAAACGAACAAACGAACAAACGAACAAACGAACAAACGAACAAACGAATAAACGAACAAACGAACAATCGAAGAAAGAGACAAAGAAACAAAGAAACAAAGAAAAAACGAACCAACGAACCAACGAAGCAACGAACCAACGAACCAACAAACCAACGAACCAACGAACCAACGAACACAGAGACAAAGAAATAAAGAAACAAAGAAAAAACGAACCAACGAACCAACGAACCAACGAACCAACGAACCAACGAACCAACGAACCAAACGAACCAACGAACCAACGAACCAACGAACAACGAACCAACGAACCAACGAACCAACGAAACAACGAACCAACGAACCAACGAACAACGAAACAACGAACAAACGAACAAACGAACAAAGAAAAAACGACAAAACGACGAAACGTACAAACGAACAAACGAACAAACGAACAAACGAACAAACGAACAAACGGAACAAACGAACAAACGAACAAACGAACAAACGAACAAACGAACAAACGAACAAAACGAACAAACGAACAAACGAACAAACGAACAAACGAACAAACGAACAAACGAACAAACGAACAAACAGAACAAACGAACAAACGAACAAACGAACAAACGAACAAACGAACAAACGAACAAACGAACAAACGAACAAACGAACAAACGAACAAACGAACAAACGAACAAACGAACAAACGAACAAACGAACAAACGAACAAACGAACAAACGAACAAACGAACAAACGAACAAACGAACAAACGAACAAACGAACAAACGAACAAACGAACAAACGAACAAACGAACAAACGAACAAACGAACAAACGAACAAACGAACAAACGAACAAACGAACAAACGAACAAACGAACAAACGAACAAACGAACAAACGAACAAACGAACAAACGAACAAACGAACAAACGAACAAACGAACAAACGAACAAACGAACAAACGAACAAACGAACAAACGAACAAACGAACAAACGAACAAACGAACAAACGAACAAACGAACAAACGAACAAACGAACAAACGAACAAACGAACAAACGAACAAACGAACAAACGAACAAACGAACAAACGAACAAACGAACAAACGAACAAACGAACAAACGAACAAACGAACAAACGAACAAACGAACAAACGAACAAACGAACAAAACGAACAAACGAACAAACGAACAAACGAACAAACGAACAAACGAACAAACGAACAAACGAACAAACGAACAAACGAACAAACGAACAAACGAACAAACGAACAACGAACAAACGAACAAACGAATAAACGAACAAACGAACAAACGATCAGACGAACAAAGGAACAATCGAACAAAGAGACAAAGAAACAAAGAAACAAAGAAAAAACGAACAAACGAACCAAACGAACCAACGAACCAACGAACAAACGAACAAACGAACAAACGAACAACGAACAAACGAACAAACGAACAAACGAACAAACGAACAAACGAACAAACGAACAAACGAATAAAAGAACAAACGAACAAACGAACAATCGAACAAACGAACAAACGAACAAACGAACAAACGAACAAACGAACAAACGAACAAACGAAACGAACAAACGAACAAACGAACAAACGAACAAACGAACAAACGAACAAACGAACAAACGAACAAACGAACAAACGAACAAACGAACAAACGAACAAACGAACAAACGAACAAACGAACAAACGAACAAACGAACAAACGAACAAACGAACAAACGAACAAACGAACAAACGAACAAACGAACAAACGAACAAACGAACAAACGAACAAACGAACAAACGAACAAACGAACAAACGAACAAACGAACAAACGAACAAACGAACAAACGAACAAACGAACAAACGAACAAACGAACAAACGAACAAACGAACAAACGAACAAACGAACAAACGAACAAACGAACAAACGAACAAACGAACAAACGAACAAACGAACAAACGAACAAACGAATAAACGAACAAACGAACAAACGATCAGACGAACAAAGGAACAATCGAACAAAGAGACAAAGAAACAAAGAAACAAAGAAAAAACGAACCAACGAACCAACGAACCAACGAACCAACGAACCAACGAACCAACGAAACAACGAACCAACGAACCAACGAACCAACGAACCAACGAACCAACGAACCAACGAACCAACGAACCAACGATCCAACGAACCAACGAACCAACGAACCAACGAACCAACGTACCAACGAACCAACGAACCAACGAAACAACGAACAAACGAAAAAACGACAAAGCGAACAAACGAACAAACGAACAAACGAACAAACGAACAAACGAACCAACAAACCAACGAACCAACGAACCAACGAACCAACGAACCAACGAACAAACGAACAAACGAACAAACGAACAAACGAACAAACGAACAAACGAACAAACGAACAAACGAACAAACGAACAAACGAACAAACGAACAAACGAACAAACGAACAAACGAACAAACGAACAAACGAACAAACGAACAAACGAACAAACGAACAAACGAACAAACGAATAAAAGAACAAACGAACAAACGAACAATCGAACAAACGAACAAACGAACAAACGAACAAACGAACAAACGAACAAACGAACAAACGAACAAACGAACAAACGAACAAACGAACAAACGAACAAACGAACAAACGAACAAACGAACAAACGAACAAACGAACAAACGAACAAACGAACAAACGAACAAACGAACAAACGAACAAACGAACAAACGAACAAACGAACAAACGAACAAACGAACAAACGAACAAACGAACAAACGAACAAACGAACAAACGAACAAACGAACAAACGAACAAACGAACAAACGAACAAACGAACAAACGAACAAACGAACAAACGAACAAACGAACAAACGAACAAACGAACAAACGAACAAACGAACAAACGAACAAACGAACAAACGAACAAACGAACAAACGAACAAACGAACAACCGAACAAACGAACAAACGAACAAACGAACAAACGAACAAACGAACAAACGAACAAACGAACAAACGAACAAACGAACAAACGAACAAACGAACAAACGAACAAGCGAACAAACGAACAAACGAACAAACGAACAAACGAACAAACGAACAACGAACAAACGAACAAACGAACAAACGAACAAACGAACAAACGAACAAACGAACAAACGAACAAACGAACAAACGAACAAACGAACAAACGAACAAACGAACAAACGAACAAACGAACAAACGAACAAACGAACAAACGAACAAACGAACAAACGAACAAACGAACAAACGAACAAACGAACAAACGAATAAACGAACAAACGAACAATCGAAGAAAGAGACAAAGAAACAAAGAAACAACGAAAAAACGAACCAACGAACCAACGAAGCAACGAACCAACGAACCAACAAACCAACGAACCAACGAACCAACGAACACAGAGACAAAGAAATAAAGAAACAAAGAAAAAACGAACCAACGAACCAACGAACCAACGAACCAACGAACCAACGAACCAACGAACCAACGAACCAACGAACCAACGAACCAACGAACCAACGAACCAACGAACCAACGAACCAACGAAACAACGAACCAACGAACCAACGAACCAACGAAACAACGAACCAGCGAACCAACGAACAAAAGGAAAAATGAAAAAACGACAAAACGACGAAACGTACAAACGAACAAACGAACAAACGAACATACGAACAAACGAACAAACGAACAAACGAACAAACGAACAAACGAACAAACGAACAAACGAACAAACGAACAAACGAACAAACGAACAAACGAACAAACGAACAAACGAACAAACGAATAAAAGAACAAACGAACAAACGAACAATCGAACAAACGAACAAACGAACAAACGAACAAACGAACAAACGAACAAACGAACAAACGAACAAACGAACAAACGAACAAACGAACAAACGAACAAACGAACAAACGAACAAACGAACAAACGAATAAAAGAACTAACGAACAAACGAACAATCGAACAAACGAACAAACGAACAAACGAACAAACGAACAAACGAACAAACGAACAAACGAACAAACGAACAAACGAACAAACGAACAAACGAACAAACGAACAAACGAACAAACGAACAAACGAACAAACGAACAAACGAACAAACGAACAAACGAACAAACGAACAAACGAACAAACGAACAAACGAACAAACGAACAAACGAACAAACGAACAAACGAACAAACGAACAAACGAACAAACGAACAAACGAACAAACGAACAAACGAACAAACGAACAAACGAACAAACGAACAAACGAACAAACGAACAAACGAACAAACGAACAAACGAACAAACGAACAAACGAACAAACGAACAAACGAACAAACGAACAAACGAACAAACGAACAAACGAACAAACGAACAAACGAACAAACGAACAAACGAACAAACGAACAAACGAACAAACGAACAAACGAACAAACGAACAAACGAAGAAACGAACAAACGAACAAACGAACAAACGAACAATCGAACAAACGAACAAACGAACAAACGAACAAACGAACAAACGAACAAACGAACAAACGAACAAACGAACAAACGAACAAACGAACAAACGAACAAACGAACAAACGAACAAACGAACAAACGAACAAACGAACAAACGAACAAACGAACAAACGAACAAACGAACAAACGAACAAACGAACAAGCGAACAAACGAACAAACGAACAAACGAACAAACGAACAAACGAACAAACGAACAAACGAACAAACGAACAAACGAACAAACGAACAAACGAACAAACGAACAAACGAACAAACGAACAAACGAACAAACGAACAAACGAACAAACGAACAAACGAACAAACGAACAAACGAACAAACGAACAAACGAACAAACGAACAAACGAACAAACGAACAAACGAACAAACGAACAAACGAACAAACGAACAAACGAACAAACGAACAAACGAACAAACGAACAAACGAACAAACGAACAAACGAACAAACGAATAAACGAACAAACGAACAATCGAAGAAAGAGACAAAGAAACAAAGAAACAAAGAAAAAACGAACCAACGAACCAACGAAGCAACGAACCAACGAACCAACAAACCAACGAACCAACGAACCAACGAACACAGAGACAAAGAAATAAAGAAACAAAGAAAAAACGAACCAACGAACCAACGAACCAACGAACCAACGAACCAACGAACCAACGAACCAACGAACCAACGAACCAACGAACCAACGAACCAACGAACCAACGAAACAACGAACCAACGAACCAACGAACCAACGAAACAACGAACCAGCGAACCAACGAACAAAAGGAAAAACGAAAAAACGACAAAACGACGAAACGTACAAACGAACAAACGAACAAACGAACAAACGAACAAACGAACAAACGAACAAACGAACAAACGAACAAACGAACAAACGAACAAACGAACAAACGAACAAACGAACAAACGAACAAACGAACAAACGAACAAACGAATAAAAGAACAAACGAACAAACGAACAATCGAACAAACGAACAAACGAACAAACGAACAAACGAACAAACGAACAAACGAACAAACGAACAAACGAACAAACGAACAAACGAACAAACGAACAAACGAATAAAAGAACAAACGAACAAACGAACAATCGAACAAACGAACAAACGAACAAACGAACAAACGAACAAACGAACAAACGAACAAACGAACAAACGAACAAACGAACAAACGAACAAACGAACAAACGAACAAACGAACAAACGAACAAACGAACAAACGAACAAACGAACAAACGAACAAACGAACAAACGAACAAACGAACAAACGAACAAACGAACAAACGAACAAACGAACAAACGAACAAACGAACAAACGAACAAACGAAAAAACGAACAAACGAACAAACGAACAAACGAACAAACGAACAAACGAACAAACGAACAAACGAACAAACGAACAAACGAACAAACGAACAAACGAACAAACGAACAAACGAACAAACGAACAAACGAACAAACGAACAAACGAACAAACGAACAAACGAACAAACGAACAAACGAACAAACGAACAAACGAACAAACGAACAAACGAACAAACGAACAAACGAACAAACGAACAAACGAACAAACGAACAAACGAACAAACGAACAAACGAACAAACGAACAAACGAACAAACGAACAAACGAATAAACGAACAAACGAACAAACGAACAAACGAACAAACGAACAAACGAACAAACGAACAAACGAACAAACGAACAAACGAACAAACGAACAAACGAACAAACGAACAAACGAACAAACGAACAAACGAACAAACGAACCAACGAACAAACGAACACAGAGACAAAGAAATAAAGAAACAAAGAAAAAACGAACCAACGAACCAACCAACCAACGAACCAACGAACCAACGAACCAACGAACCAACGAACCAACGAACCAACGAAACAACGAACCAACGAACCAACGAACCAACGAAACAACGAACCAGCGAACCAACGAACAAAAGGAAAAACGAAAAAACGACAAAACGACGAAACGTACAAACGAACAAACGAACAAACGAACAAACGAACAAACGAATAAACGAACAAACGAACAAGCGAACAATCGAACAAACGAACAAACGAACAAACGAACAAACGAACAAACGAACCAACGAACAAACGAACAAACGAACAAACGAACAAACGAACAAACGAACAAACGAACAAACGAACAAACGAACAAACGAACAAACGAACAAACGAACAGTCGAACAAACGAACAAACGAACCAACGAACCAACGAACCAACGAAACAACGAACCAACGAACCAACGAACCAACGAACCTACGAATCAACGAACCAACGAACAAACGAACAAACGAACAAACGAACCAACGAACAAACGAACAAACGAACAAACGAACAAACGAACAAACGAACAAAGAGACAAAGAAACAAAGAAACAAAGAAAAAACGAGCCAACGAACCAACGAAGCAACGAACCAGCGAACCAACAAACCAACGAACCAACGAACCAACGAACCAACGAACCAACGAACCAACGAACCAACGAACAAACGAACAAACGAACCAACGGAACAACGAACCAACGAACCAACGAACAAACGAAAAAACGAACAAACGTTCAAAGAGACAAAGAAACAAGGAAGCAAAGAAACCAACGAACCAACGAACCAACGAACCAACGAACCAACGAACCAACGAACCAGCGAACCAACGAAACAACGAACCAACGAAACAACGAACCAACGAACCAACGAACCAACGAACAAACGAACAAACGAACAAACGAACAAACGAACAAACGAACAAACGAACAAACGAACAAACGAACAAACGAACAAACGAACAAACGAACAAACGAACAAACGAACAAACGAACAAACGAACAAACGAACAAACGAACAAACGAACAAACGAACAAACGAACCAACGAACCAACGAACCAACGAACCAACGAACCAACGAAACAACGAACCAACGAAACAACGAACCAACGAATCAACGAATCAACGAAACAACGAACCAGCGAACCAACGAACAAACGGAAAAACGAAAAAACGACAAAACGACAAAACGAACAAACGAACAAACGAACAAACGAACAAACGAACAAACGAACAAACGAATAAACGAACAAACGAACAAGCGAACAATCGAACAAACGAACAAACGAACAAACGAACATACGAACAAACGAACAAACGAACAAACGAACAAACGAACAAACGAACAGTCGAACAAACGAACAAACGAACCAACGAACCAACGAACCAACGAAACAACGAACCAACGAACCAACGAACCAACGAACCTACGAACCAACGAACCAACGAACAAACGAACAAACGATCAAAGGGACAAACGAACAAACGATCAAAGAGACAAAGAAACAAAGATACAAAGAAACAAACGAACCAAGGAACCAACGAACCAACGAACCAACGAACCAAGGAAACAACGAAACAACGAACCAACGAACCAACGAACTGTTACGTGCCGCGGCCTTTAGTGTTCGAGCGGCACGATTTTTAGACGCAATATCGATTAGGGGTATCCCACAGTCGTTAGACTATCAAGTATTGCTGGATTGAGTTTATGATTTAGAAAAAGCAAGGAAGCTCGCCGCAGTCGTAACAGTCGATTCTTTTAGTTAATAATTATTTAGGTACCTTCTCAGAAGGAGAAGGGGTAGATTTTGGGATCGTCATTGCTCCAGTCCCATACGGGTCTTTTCAATGGAATCAGATAGGTAATTCACTAGTAGAGTTTGAGTATAAATAAAATTTTAATGTTGAATAACGGATGAAATCAAAAGAACATAACATAAATTATGGAAATGATCGATCAATTATTGTATAAAGTTCAGGTACTAATGTAATTGATTATAATTTCTGACTAGGGAAATCCCACAGTCGTTTGACTGTCAGAAATTATTAGTTAGATGCATTAAATCTTAACAGTGCCAAATAAGTGGTAAAGAAAAAGATAAGAACGGGAACTCACCAGACAGTCGCAATAATATAAATGTAAATCTGCTTTTAAATTCGCTTTTTGGAAAACTTTCTGGATCGCTGATAAACCTGAATCAGAAAGAAGGATTAGACGCGAAAACACACACACACACACTTGATTTGAATTATAAATTGAAACGGAAATAATGTAAATTAAATTATTAACTGAGTAAGTTAAGCGAATAATTAGTTTTGAAAAGTTTAGGATTTGAATTGTTTCGCAAAGTTGAGTCTTTCACGCGGTTACACAGTAGACCGGAGAACTCTATCTCTATAAGACTTCGCGGACCCAATGACACGCACCTCACGATTTATCGTCACAGAGTGTCGCAGCTTCACGCTCTCGGCAGCGGCCAGGGTGGGTCCGCGTCGAAAAAGCTTACGCTGCATCTTATCGCTTGACCATGCATGGGCCCCTCTACTTAGCGAGGCGGCGTGTATGTGTGTTTGCTCACATCCATCCGTCATACTCTCTTGATTCAAATATATGATCGAGAAAATTATATTAACTGTATTTGCGGAACATATGTACGCACTATAAACCGTGACATCAACACAGTACAATTTCACACAGCTGAAGGCCTTTTCCTCATCATACATAAATTTATATACTCAATTTCTGACTAGGGGAATCCCACAGTCGGTTGACTATCAGAAATTGTGATAGGGGTCTAAAAGAACAATTCCTAACTAATTAACAATCCACGAAACGTGCGACAAAACCGTGGGAAGGCGTCGTTCCCTGCATCGGTGACCGGATGTAAAGTATACAATTCCGTCAATCTTCCAAGAAGGAACCCAGTGTGCGCATTCCTGATGTATCCGTTACTGATTATGTTACAATGTTTAGCGCGACGGTCAGAGGTGCGCTCAACGAGGGCTCTCCCACAATGCTGCAAGGCATTGTTGAACCACACTCCTGCCGCTTACACAGAGCGAATTCGGTACAGCAAGAGAGCCACTGGGTCTTTCGGAGCGCGACTTTCTGGTGAGAACGTCGCTGCGTCAGCACCGCCTTATCCTTATCACGGGACGGCAATATGTCGAGGCGACGATGCTTCGAAGAAGGGGTTCTGATTTTACTAATTTATTATTAACTAACTAGGCGGGAGTATGATCAACGAGGGATTTCCCATAACGCTAGGCGTTGTTGATGCATACCCCGTCTTAAAAAGAAAAATTTTTCGTTCCGAACGTAACATTTATGTTTTTAAAATTTTTCCTTAATTTTTTTTTATTTTTTTTTAAATTTTTAAAATTTTTTTTTATTTATTTTTTTATATTCTAAATTATTTTAAAATTTTTAAAATTTTTTTTAATTTTTTAAATTTTTTTTTTAAAATTTGTTATAATTTTTTTTTTAAATTATTTATTATTTTTTTTCTTTTTTTTATATTTTTTATTTTAATTTTTTTTCAATTTAAAAAAAAATTAATTTTTATTTTTCTTTTCTTTTATTTTTTTTAATTTTTTAAAATTTAAAATTTTTTTTAATTTTCTTATGTTTTTTATTTTTTAAAATTAAAATTTTTTTTTATTTTTCTTATAATTTTTTAAATAAAATTTGTAAAAAATTTGTATTATTTTTTTGACAAATTTTTTATTTTTTTTAAAAATGTTTCTTAATTTTTTTTCTATATTTTAAAAATTTTCTTTTGAATTTTTTAAAATTTTGTTTTAATTTTTCAACAATTTGATTTATGTTTTTAAATTTGTTTTCTTAATTTAAATTTTTTTTTTTAATTTTAAAATTTTTTTAAAAAATTTTTTATATTTTTTTTAAAATTTTTAAATTTTTTATTTATTTATTTTTTAATTTTTTACAAAAAATCTTTTAATTTTTTTCTATATTTTTTTAAATTTTTTATTTTTTTCTATATTTTTTAATTTTTTCCTATTTTTTTTTAAAATTTTTTTTTAATTTTTTTAAATTTTTTTAAAATTTTTTTATATCTTTTTTTAATTTTTTATTTTTTTATTTATTTTTTTTATATTTTAAATTATTTTAGAATTTTTTAAAATTTTAAAAATTTTTTTTTAAATTTTTAAATTTCTTTAAAATTTTTAAATTTCTTTAAAATTTTTAAATTTCTTTAAAATTTTTAAATTTCTTTAAAATTTTTAAATTTTTTTTATTTTTTTTTAATTTTTCAAAAAATCTTTTAATTTCTTTATATTTTTTTAAAACAAATTTAAAAATTATTTATTAATTTTGTATATTTTTAAAATTTTTTTTGATTTTTTTAATTTTTTTTAAATATTTATTAATTTTTTAAAATTATTTTTAATTTTTAAAATTTTTTAAAAATTTTTTTAAAATTTTTTTTTTAAATTTTTTTTTAAAAAATTTTTTTAAAATTTTTTTTAAAATTTTTATTTAAAAAATTTTTTTAAAATTGTTTTTTAAAAAATTTGTTTTAATTTTTTAACAAATTTTTTAAAAAATTCTTTATTTTTTTATTGTTTTTCTCAATTTTTTAAAAATTTGAAAAAAATTTTAAATTTTTTTAAAAAATTAAAAAAAAATTTCAATTTTGTTTTATTTTTTTTATTTTTGTTTTTAAAATTTTTTCCCATTTTTTTTTAAATTTTTTTTTAATTTTTTTAAATTTTTTTAAAATTTTTTTTATATTTTTTTTTAATTTTTTATTTTTTTATTTATTTTTTTTATATTTTAAATTATTTTAGAATTTTTTAAAATTTTTTAAATTTTTTTTAAAATTTTTAAATTTCTTTAAAATTTTTAAATTTTTTTTTATTTTTTTTAATTTTTCAAAAAATCTTTTAATTTTTTTATATTTTTAAAAAAAAAATTAAAAATTATTTATTAATTTTGTATATTTTTAAAATTTTTTTAATTTTTTAAATTTTTCAAATTTAAAAAATTTTTTTTTGTATTTTAATATTTTTTTTAATTTTTTTTAATTTTTAAGAAAAAATTAATTTTTTATATTTTTTAAATTTAAAAAAAAAATTTTTTTAATTTTTTTAAAAATTTTGTTTTAATTTTTTAACAAAATTAAAAAATTTTCTTTATTATTTTTTTTCAATTTTTTAAATTTTTTTTAAAAAATTATTTATTAATTTTTTTCTTTATTTATATTTTTTATTTTAATTTTTTTTTAATTTTTTAAAGAATTTTTTAAAAAAATAATTTGTAATTAATTTTCATTTAATTCATTTATTATTATTATTATTATTTTTAAATATTTCTTTATTTTAATTTTTTAATTTTTTTTTAAATTTTGTTGTAATTTTTTAACAATTTGTTTAAAAAAAAATTGGTTTATGTTTATAAACTTTGTTCTCAATTTTAAAAATTTTTTTTTTTAATATTTTAAATTTTTAAATTTTTTTTTATTTTTTTTAAATTTTTTACAAAAAATCTTTTAATTTTTTATATATTTTTTTTAATTTAAAAATTTTTTTTCTATATTTTTAATTTTTTTCAGTTTTTTAAAATTTAAAAAAAAATTTAATTTTTAAATTTTTTTAAAAAAATTATTTATTAATTTTTTTCTTTATTTATATTCTTTATTTTATTTTTTTTAAATTAAAAAAAAATTTAATTTTTATTTTTCATTTATTTTATCTTTTTTAATTTTCTTATAAGTTTTTTATTTTTTAAATTTTTAAAAATTTTTTTTTTATTTTTCTTATAATTTTTTTAAAAAATTTATAAAAAATTTGTATTATTTTTTTATAAAATTTTTTTAATTTTTTTAAAAATGATTCTTAATGTTTTTTCTATATTTTTGAAATTTTTTTATATTTTTTTTAATTTATTATTTTTTTTTAATTTTTTTATATTTTAAATTTTTTTTAAATTTTGTAAAAATCGAAAAAAAAATTTTAATCTTGTGTAACGTCCCACGATTTTTCGCGCGTTTCCTATTCCCAATTCCACTAGTAAACCGAAAAATCACTCCACTGAAGTCTATCAAACTCAACTCCTACCCCATCTCCTCAATCACCTATCACCTTGATGTTGCACCTTAGCGGTCAACAACACAGGATGATCAATACAAACCTCCACCTCGCTGATGTACCTTAGCGGTCCCCATCACGAGATGATCGTTTCAAAACCCTCTTCGCCTATTCGTCTTACAAGGCATGAATCATTCCCTCCAAAAACAAATTCAAACAAGTCCCTCATTACAAATCCCTCTTAAATCGAGACCAAGTCTCAACGCCCTCTTTACGACTCATGAAGTCCAAGCCACTCTAACCCCTTTAACGTAAAACACCCGAAATCCATTCGATGAGTTGAGTATCTCTATTACAAGTATAAAAACCCCAGAAACCTAATTACGACGCATTTGGCGTACGTGACATAAAATATCTCTATTAATAGCCATACCGTTTATAAAAACCCCGGAAGTCCTACTGCGTCTTAAACCGAAATGTGTCAAGGTCTTTACCGCGCGTACCCCACAATACTCCTGTGAAAGTACATAAATATGAGGTCCTGGCAGGCCGAGTCCTCTTTCTTCGACAGAAATCACTCTTCGGTAGAAGTCTTACTTGAAAAGTATATCTTTAAAGTGTTAATGTTAAACTCAGTGTTCGACGATCACCGTAAGCCATTTATATTATTTAATATTATTGTGCATATCACCACCATACCATACTATTCAATTATTTCGTTTATAACTGCTTATCGCAATCTTACTATTCTATTATTTTGTTTATAACTGCTTATCGCAATCTTACTATTCTATTATTTTGTTTATAACTGCTTATCGCAATCTTACTATTCAATTATTTCGTTTATAACTGCTTATCGCAATCTTATCATATTATTATTATTAACGATCATTATTAAACGACTTATATTGTATCTCATGTCCATATATATATTAAATGTTATAACCATATTACAAATATTGTGCTAATGCTAAAAGCCCCCTCGCACGATTATAATAACCGATTAACGAAGTTAATAAATCGCTTTGTTTAAAATCTTGCTTCAAGTTATTTGTGTTCAACCATTAGTTACGAACGTACTAAGATACAAACCAACGAGTCGGCGAAACAGCTGATCGCGGATCGTGTACTCGAGAACAGTGACAGTGTTTACTAACATTCCCTTGCATAGCTGCACGTATAGACGAATTTCTCAAGAAATATTACGAGGAAACTTTTTGTGCCTATGCAACGGTAAATCTGATATTACGTAAACCAAAACAAAGTGCTAACGGGTGTTCCCCAAATACGCTCTAGCCTTTAAACTTCCCTGGTCGACTAGTGTGCTAGATTATAGATTCGCGCCTGGCGTTCCTCCCTGTAAAACGATTAGTGTGCTGGATTTTAGATTCGCGCCTGACGTTTCTTCCTCCCAAACCCTCAGAGTGAAGGATTTAAGATTCGCGCCTGAGTTCCCTGCAAAACGATCAGTGTGTTGGATTATAGATTCGCGCCTGACGTTCCTTCCTTTAAAACCTCAGAGTGTTGGATTCAAGAATCGCGCCTGACATCCCTCAAAACCGCAGAGTGCTGGATTTTAGATTCGCGCCTGTCTTTCTCCTTTCCTAATGTCATCGTTCCCAAAAGACCTCACCCGGGACGTGACAAGAACATTAATTTTTTTTAAAAAAATTCAAAAAAATTACAAGAAAATTAATTTTTTTTTTAAATTTAAAAAATTAAAAAAATTAAAATAAATGAAAAATAAAAATTAAAAAAAAATTTTAAAAACATTTTTTGAAAAAAAAAAAATAATTTTAAGAAAATTAATTTTTTTTTAATTTTAAAAAACTGAGGTAAAGAAAATTTAAAAAACAAATTAGAAAAATTAAAATAAAGAAAATTTTTTAAAAAATTTAAAAAATAAATAAAAAAATTTTTAAATTAAAAAAAATTAAAGTAAAGAAAAATTAAAAACGAATTTTAAGAAAATTTAAAAAAATTGAAAAAAAATAAAAAATAGAGAAAATTTTTTTAAAAATTAAAAAAAAATTTCTAAAAAATTAAAAATATATAAATAATTTAAAAATAAATAAATAAAAAAATTGTTGAAAATTAAAAAAAAAAAAAAAAAAATTTTAAATTGAAAAAAAATAAAAAATATAGAATTTTTTTTTAAAAAAATAAAAAAAATTTTAAAAATTAAAAAAAAAAATTTTTAAAAACTTAAAAAAATTTTTTTTAGAAAAACTTAAAAAATTTTTTTTTAAAATTTAAAAAAATAAATAATTTAAAGATAAAAAAAATAAAAAAAAATTTGTTAAAAAAATTTTAAAAAATATTTTTAAACAATTTTAAAAATAAAAAATTATAAGTAAATTAAAAAAAAATTTAAAAATTTTAAAAAATTAAAAATAATTAAAATAAAAGGAAAATAAAAATTAAAAAAAATTTTAAAAAAATTAAAAAACATTTTTGAAATAAAAGAATAATACTTTTAAATTTTTTTTTAAAAATTTAGAAAAATTTAAAAAAATAAAAAAAATAAAAAAATAAAAAAATTTTTTTTTAAAAATTAAAAAAAATTAAATTTTTTTAAATTTTAAAAATTGAAAAAAAAATAAAGAATAAAATTTAAACAATAAAATTTTTTTAAAAAAAATTAAAAAAAATTAAAATAAAAGGAAAATAAAAATTAGAAATTAAAAAATATAGAAAATAAAATTTAAAAATAAATAAATAAAACAAATTTTAAAAAATTTTGTTAAAAAATTAAAACCAATTTTTAAAAAAAAAATTAAAAAAAGATTTAAATTAAAAAAAAATAAAAAAAATTACAAGAAAATTAAAAATAAAATAAAATTTAAAAAAATTAAAAAAAATTTAAAATAATTTTTTTAAAAAATTAGAAAATGAATTTTAAAAATGAAAAAAATTAAAAAAAAATAAATATAAAGTTTTTTAATTTTTTTTAAGAAATTAAAAAAAAATTCTTGAAAATTTAAAAAAAAATTTAAAAAATTTAAAATAATTTTTAAAAAATTTTGAAAAAAATTTAAAAAATTTAAAATAATTTTTAAAAAATTTTGAAAAAAATTTAAAAAATTTAAAATAATTTTTAAAAAATTTAAAAAAAATTAAAAAATATAGAAAATTAAATTTAAAAAAAATAAATATAACAAATTTTTAATTTTTTTTTAAAATTTGTTAAAAAATTAAAAAAAAATTTTAAAAAATTTAAAATAATTTTTAAAAAATTTAAAAAAATTAAAAAATAAAAAAATTATAAGTAAATTAAAAAAAATTAAAAAATTATAAAAAATTAAAAAAATTAAAAAAAAGAAAAATAAAAATTAAAAAATTTTTTAAAAATTTAAAAAAATTTAAAAAACATTTTTGAAATAAAAAAACAATACTTTTAAAAATTAAAAAAAAAATTTGAAAAATTATCAAAAATTTAAAAAAAAATATAAAAAAATTTATATTAAAAAAAATTTTAAATTAAAAAAATATAAATAATTTTAAAAAAATAAATAAAAAAAATTTTTAAATTAAAAAAAAATTAATACAAAATTTTTTTAAAAAAATTTTAAAAATTGAAAAAAATTAAAAAATAAAGAAATTTAAAAAGAAAAACAATTAAAAAATTTAAAAAAATTTCTAAAAAATTAAAAAGAAATTTTAATTTTTTTTAGAAAAATTTAAAAAAATTTAAAAAAATATAAAAATTATAAGAAAATTATTTTTTTTTTAAATTCAAAAAAATTACAAGAAAAATATATTTTTTTTAAATTTAAAAAAATTAAAAAAAATTAAAATAAAAGAAAAATAAAAGAAAAAATATTTTAATTTAAAAAACATTTTTTGAAATGAAAAAAATAATTTTAAAAAAAATTTTTAAAATTTTATAAAAAATTTTTAAAAATAAATAAATTCTTTTTTAAATTTTGTTAAAAAATTGAAACAAATTTTTAAAAACAAAATTTAAATAAAAATAAAGCAAAGATAAATTTTAAAAAAATTAAAAAATGCAGAATTTTTTTTTGAAAAAAATTTAAAACAAATTAATAAATATTAAAAAAATAATAAATAAAAAAATTTTAAAAAAGAAAAATAAAAATTCAAAAAAATTTAAAAAACATTTTTGAAAAATTATCAAAAATTTAAATATTAAAAATTAAATTTTTAAATTAAAAAAATATAAATAATTTTAAAAAAATAAATAAAAAATTTAAATTAAAAAAAATTAAAACAAAATTTTTTTAAAAAAATTTTAAAAATTGAAAAAATTAAAAAATAAAGAAATTTTTTTTAAAAAAAATAAAAACAATTAAAAAATTTAAAAAAAATTTAAAAAATTAAAAAGAAATTTTAATTTTTTTTAGAAAAATTTAAAAAAATTTAAAAAAATATAAAAATTATAAGAAAATTATTTTTTTTTTAAATTAAAAAAAAAATACAAGAAAAATATATTTTTTTTAAATTTAAAAAAATTAAAAAAAAATTAAAATAAAAGAAAAATAAAAGAAAAAAATTTTTAATTTAAAAAACATTTTTTGAAATAAAAAGAAATAATTTTAAAAAAATTTTAAAAAATTTTATAAAAATTTTTTAAAAATAGATAATTTTTTTTAAATTTTGTTAAAAAATTGAAACAAATTTTTAAAAACAAAATTTAAATAAAAATAAAGCAAAGAAAAATTTAAAAAAATTAAAAAAA
>NW_027486472.1:0-22582 GCF_050908995.1 Andrena cerasifolii
AAAACGAGTAAAACCTGTAAAACGAGTAAAACCAGTAAAACGAGTAAAACGAGTAAAACGAGTAAAACGAGTAAAACGAGTAAATCGAGTAAAACGAGTAAAACGAGTAAAACGAGTAAAACGAGTAAAACGAGTAAAACGAGTAAAACGAGTAAAACGAGTAAAACGAGTAAAACGAGTAAAACGAGTAAAACGAGTAAAACGAGTAAAACGAGTAAAACGAGTAAAACGAGTAAAACGAGTAAAACGAGTAAAACGAGTAAAACGAGTAAAACGAGTAAAACGAGTAAAACGATTGAAACGAGTAAAACGATTGAAACGAGTAAAACGATTGAAACGAGTAAAACGAGTGAAACGAGTAAAACGAGTGAAACGAGTAAAACGAGTGAAACGAGTAAAACGAGTGAAACGAGTAAAACGAGTGAAACGAGTGAAACGAGTAAAACGAGTAAAACGAGTAAAACGAGTAAAACGAGTAAAACGAGTAAAACTAGTAAAACGAGTAAAACGAGTAAAGCGAGTAAAACGAGTAAAGCGATTAAAACGAGTAAAACGAGTAAAACGAGTAAAATTAGTAAAACGAGTAAAACGAGTAAAACGAGTAAAACGAGTGAAACGAGTAAAACGAGTGAAACGAGTGAAACGAGTAAAACGAGTGAAACGAGTAAAACGAGTGAAACGAGTAAAACGAGTGAAACGAGTAAAACGAGTAAAACGGGTAAAACGAGTAAAACGAGTAAAACGAGTAAAACGAGTAAAACGAGTAAAACGAGTAAAACGAGTAAAACGAGTAAAACGAGTAAAACTAGTAAAACGAGTAAAACGAGTAAAACGAGTAAAACGAGTAAAACGAGTAAAACGAGTAAAATTAGTAAAACGAGTAAAACGAGTGAAACGAGTAAAACGAGTGAAACGAGTAAAACGAGTGAAACGAGTAAAACGAGTGAAACGAGTAAAACGAGTGAAACGAGTAAAACGAGTAAAACGAGTAAAACGAGTAAAACGAGTAAAACGAGTAAAACGAGTAAAACGAGTAAAACGAGTAAAACGAGTAAAACGAGTAAAACGAGTAAAACGAGTAAAACGAGTAAAACGATTGAAACGAGTAAAACGATTGAAACGAGTAAAACGAGTGAAACGAGTAATACGAGTGAAACGAGTAATACGAGTAATACGAGTAAAACGAGTAAAACGCGTAAAACCAGTAAAACGAGTAAAACGAGTAAAACGAGTAAAACGAGTATAACGAGTAAAACGAGTAAAACGAGTAAAACGAGTAAAACGAGTAAAACGAGTAAAACGAGTAAAACGAGTAAAACGAGTAAAACGAGTAAAACGAGTAAAACGAGTAAAACGAGTAAAACGAGTAAAACGAGTAAAACGAGTAAAACGAGTAAAACGAGTAAAACGAGTAAAACGAGTAAAACGAGTAAAACGAGTAAAACGAGTAAAACGAGTAAAACGAGTAAAACGAGTAAAACGAGTGAAACGAGTAAAACGAGTGAAACGAGTAAAACGAGTGAAACGAGTAAAACGAGTAATACGAGTAATACGAGTAAAACGAGTAATACGAGTAAAACGAGTAAAACGAGTGAAACGAGTAAAGCGATTAAAACGAGTAAAACGAGTAAAACGAGTAAAATTAGTAAAACGAGTAAAACGAGTAAATCGAGTAAATCGAGTAAAACGAGTAAAACGAGTAAAATGAGTAAAACGAGTAAAACGAGTAAAACGAGTAAAACGGGTAAAACGAGTAAATCGAGTAAAACGAGTAAAACGAGTAAATCGAGTAAAACGAGTAAAACGAGTAAAACGAGTAAAACGAGTAAAACGAGTAAAACGAGTAAAACGAGTAAAACGAGTAAAACGAGTAAAACGAGTAAAACGAGTAAAACGAGTAAATCGAGTAAAACGAGTAAAACGGGTAAAACGAGTAAAACGAGTAAAACGAGTAAAACGAGTAAAACGAGTAAAACGAGTAAAACGAGTAAAACGAGTAAATCGAGTAAAACGAGTAAAGCGATTAAAACGAGTAAAACGAGTAAAACGAGTAAAACGAGTAAAATTAGTAAAAGGAGTAAAACGAGTAAAACGAGTAAAACGAGTAAAACGAGTAAAACGAGTAAAACGAGTAAAACGAGTAAAACGAGTAAAACGAGTAAAACGAGTAAAACGAGTAAAACGAGTAAAACGAGTAAAACGAGTAAAACGAGTAAAACGAGTAAAACGAGTAAAACGATTGAAACGAGTAAAACGATTGAAACGAGTAAAACGAGTGAAACATGTAAAACGAGTGAAACGAGTAAAACGAGTGAAACGAGTAAAACGAGTGAAACGAGTAAAACGAGTGAAACGAGTAAAACGAGTAATACGAGTAATACGAGTAATACGAGTAATACGAGTAATACGAGTAAAACGAGTAAAACGCGTAAAACCAGTAAAACGAGTAAAACGAGTAAAACGAGTAAAACGAGTAAAACGAGTAAAACGAGTAAAACGAGTAAAACGAGTAAAACGAGTAAAACGAGTAAAACGAGTAAAACGAGTAAAACGAGTAAAACGAGTAAAACGAGTAAAACGAGTAAAACGAGTAAAACGAGTAAAACGAGTAAAACTAGTAAAACGAGTAAAACGAGTAAAACGAGTAAAACGAGTATAACGAGTAAAACGAGTAAAACGAGTAAAACGAGTAAAACGATTGAAACGAGTAAAACGATTGAAACGATTGAAACGAGTAAAACGAGTGAAACGAGTAAAACGAGTAATACGAGTATAACGAGTAAAACGAGTAAAACGAGTAAAACGAGTAAAACAAGTAAAACGAGTAAAACGAGTAAAACGAGTAAAACGAGTAAAACGAGTAAAACGAGTAAAACGAGTAAAACGATTGAAACGAGTAAAACGATTGAAACGAGTAAAACGATTGAAACGAGTAAAACGAGTGAAACGAGTAAAACGAGTGAAACGAGTAAAACGAGTGAAACGAGTAAAACGAGTGAAACGAGTAAAACGAGTGAAACGAGTAAAACGAGTGAAACGAGTAAAACGAGTGAAACGAGTAAAACGAGTGAAACGAGTAAAACGAGTGAAACGAGTAAAACGAGTGAAACGAGTAAAACGAGTAAAACGAGTAAAACGAGTAAAACGAGTAAAACGAGTAAAACGAGTAAAACGAAAGTAAAACGAGTAAAACGAGTAAAACGAGTAAAACGAGTAAAACGAGTAAAACGAGTGAAACGAGTAAAACGAGTGAAACGAGTAAAACGAGTAATACGAGTAAAACGAGTAAAACGAGTAAAACGAGTAAAACGAGTAAAACGAGTAAAACGAGTAAAACGAGTAATACGAGTAAAACGAGTAATACGAGTAAAACGAGTAAAACGAGTAAAACGAGTAAAACGAGTAAAACGAGTAAAACGAGTGAAACGAGTAAAACGAGTGAAACGAGTAAAACGAGTAAAACGAGTAAAATTAGTAAAACGAGTGAAACGAGTAAAACGAGTGAAACGAGTAAAACGAGTGAAACGAGTAATACGAGTAAAACGAGTAATACGAGTAAAACGAGTAAAGCGATTAAAACGAGTAAAACGAGTAAAACGAGTAAAATTAGTAAAACGAGTAAAACGAGTAAAACGAGTAAAACGAGTAAAACGAGTAAAACGAGTAAAACGAGTAAAACGAGTAAAACGAGTAAAACGAGTAAAACGAGTAAAACGAGTAAAACGAGTAAAACGAGTAAAACGAGTAAAACGAGTAAAACGAGTAAAACGAGTAAAACGAGTAAAACGAGTAAAACGAGTAAAACGAGTGAAACGAGTAAAACGAGTGAAACGAGTAAAACGAGTAATACGAGTAATACGAGTAAAACGAGTAATACGAGTAAAACGAGTAAAACGAGTGAAACGAGTAAAGCGATTAAAACGAGTAAAACGAGTAAAACGAGTAAAATTAGTAAAACGAGTAAAACGAGTAAATCGAGTAAATCGAGTAAAACGAGTAAAACGAGTAAAATGAGTAAAACGAGTAAAACGAGTAAAACGAGTAAAACGGGTAAAACGAGTAAATCGAGTAAAACGAGTAAAACGAGTAAATCGAGTAAAACGAGTAAAACGAGTAAAACGAGTAAAACGAGTAAAACGAGTAAAACGAGTAAAACGAGTAAAACGAGTAAAACGAGTAAAACGAGTAAAACGAGTAAAACGAGTAAATCGAGTAAAACGAGTAAAACGGGTAAAACGAGTAAAACGAGTAAAACGAGTAAAACGAGTAAAACGAGTAAAACGAGTAAAACGAGTAAAACGAGTAAATCGAGTAAAACGAGTAAAGCGATTAAAACGAGTAAAACGAGTAAAACGAGTAAAACGAGTAAAATTAGTAAAAGGAGTAAAACGAGTAAAACGAGTAAAACGAGTAAAACGAGTAAAACGAGTAAAACGAGTAAAACGAGTAAAACGAGTAAAACGAGTAAAACGAGTAAAACGAGTAAAACGAGTAAAACGAGTTAAAACGAGTAAAACGAGTAAAACGAGTAAAACGATTGAAACGAGTAAAACGATTGAAACGAGTAAAACGAGTGAAACATGTAAAACGAGTGAAACGAGTAAAACGAGTGAAACGAGTAAAACGAGTGAAACGAGTAAAACGAGTGAAACGAGTAAAACGAGTGAAACGAGTAAAACGAGTGAAACGAGTAAAACGAGTAATACGAGTAATACGAGTAATACGAGTAATACGAGTAATACGAGTAAAACGAGTAAAACGCGTAAAACCAGTAAAACGAGTAAAACGAGTAAAACGAGTAAAACGAGTAAAACGAGTAAAACGAGTAAAACGAGTAAAACGAGTAAAACGAGTAAAACGAGTAAAACGAGTAAAACGAGTAAAACGAGTAAAACGAGTAAAACGAGTAAAACGAGTAAAACTAGTAAAACGAGTAAAACGAGTAAAACGAGTAAAACGAGTATAACGAGTAAAACGAGTAAAACGAGTAAAACGAGTAAAACGATTGAAACGAGTAAAACGATTGAAACGATTGAAACGAGTAAAACGAGTAATACGAGTATAACGAGTAAAACGAGTAAAACGAGTAAAACGAGTAAAACAAGTAAAACGAGTAAACGAGTAAAACGAGTAAAACGAGTAAAACGAGTAAAACGAGTAAAACGAGTAAAACGATTGAAACGAGTAAAACGATTGAAACGAGTAAAACGAGTGAAACATGTAAAACGAGTGAAACGAGTAAAACGAGTGAAACGAGTAAAACGAGTGAAACGAGTAAAACGAGTGAAACGAGTAAAACGAGTGAAACGAGTAAAACGAGTGAAACGAGTAAAACGAGTGAAACGAGTAAAACGAGTGAAACGAGTAAAACGAGTAAAACGAGTGAAACGAGTAAAACGAGTGAAACGAGTAAAACGAGTAAAACGAGTAAAACGAGTAAAACGAGTAAAACGAGTAAAACGAGTAAAACGAGTAAAACGAGTAAAACGAGTAAAACGAGTAAAACGAGTAAAACGAGTAAAACGAGTAAAACGAGTAAAACGAGTAAAACGAGTAAAACGAGTAAAACGAGTAAAACGAGTAAAACGAGTAAAACGAGTAAAATTAGTAAAACGAGTGAAACGAGTAAAACGAGTGAAACGAGTAAAACGAGTGAAACGAGTAAAACGAGTAAAACGAGTAAAACGAGTAAAACGAGTAAAACGAGTAAAACGAGTAAAACGAGTAAAACGAGTAAAACAAGTAAAACGAGTAAAACGAGTAAAATTAGTAAAACGAGTGAAACGAGTAAAACGAGTGAAACGAGTAAAACGAGTGAAACGAGTAATACGAGTAAAACGAGTAATACGAGTAAAACGAGTAAAGCGATTAAAACGAGTAAAACGAGTAAAACGAGTAAAATTAGTAAAACGAGTAAAACGAGTAAAACGAGTAAAACGAGTGAAACGAGTAAAACGAGTGAAACGAGTAAAACGAGTGAAACGAGTAAAACGAGTGAAACGAGTAAAACGAGTGAAACGAGTAAAACGAGTGAAACGAGTAAAACGAGTGAAACGAGTATAACGAGTAAAACGAGTAAAACGAGTAAAACGAGTAAAACGAGTAAAACGAGTAAAACGATTGAAACGAGTAAAACGATTGAAACGAGTAAAACGAGTGAAAAGAGTAAAACGAGTGAAACGAGTAATACGAGTAATACGAGTAAAACGAGTAAAACGCGTAAAACCAGTAAAACGAGTAAAACGAGTAAAACGAGTAAAACGAGTAAAACGAGTAAAACGAGTATAACGAGTAAAACGAGTAAAACGAGTAAAACGAGTAAAACGATTGAAACGAGTAAAACGATTGAAACGATTGAAACGAGTAAAACGAGTGAAACGAGTAAAACGAGTAATACGAGTATAACGAGTAAAACGAGTAAAACGAGTAAAACGAGTAAAACAAGTAAAACGAGTAAAACGAGTAAAATGAGTAAAACGAGTAAAACGAGTAAAACGAGTAAAACGATTGAAACGAGTAAAACGATTGAAACGAGTAAAACGAGTGAAACATGTAAAACGAGTGAAACGAGTAAAACGAGTGAAACGAGTAAAACGAGTGAAACGAGTAAAACGAGTGAAACGAGTAAAACGAGTGAAACGAGTAAAACGAGTGAAACGAGTAAAACGAGTGAAACGAGTAAAACGAGGAAAACGAGTAAAACGAGTAAATCGAGTAAAACGAGTAAAACGGGTAAAACGAGTAAAACGAGTAAAACGAGTGAAACGAGTGAAACGAGTAAAACGAGTGAAACGAGTAAAACGAGTGAAACGAGTAAAACGAGTAAAACGAGTAAAACGAGTAAAACGAGTAAAACGAGTAAAACGAGTAAAACGAGTAAAACTAGTAAAACGAGTAAAACGAGTAAAACGAGTAAAACGAGTAAAATTAGTAAAACGAGTAAAACGAGTAAAACGAGTAAAACGAGTGAAACGAGTAAAACGAGTGAAACGAGTAAAACGAGTGAAACGAGTAAAACGAGTGAAACGAGTAAAACGAGTGAAACGAGTAAAACGAGTGAAACGAGTAAAACGAGTGAAACGAGTAAAACGAGTGAAACGAGTAAAACGAGTGAAACGAGTAAAACGAGTGAAACGAGTAAAACGAGTGAAACGAGTAAAACGAGTGAAACGAGTATAACGAGTAAAACGAGTAAAACGAGTAAAACGAGTAAAACGAGTAAAACGAGTAAAACGAGTAAAACGAGTAAATCGAGTAAAACGAGTAAAACGAGTAAAACGAGTAAAACGAGTAAAACGAGTAAAACGAGTAAAACGAGTAAAACGAGTAAAACGAGTAAAACGAGTAAAACGAGTAAATCGAGTAAAACGAGTAAAACGGGTAAACCGAGTAAAACGAGTAAAACGAGTAAAACGAGTAAAACGAGTAAAACGAGTAAAACGAGTAAAACGAGTAAAACGAGTAAAACGAGTAAATCGAGTAAAACGAGTAAAACGAGTAATACGAGTAATACGAGTAATACGAGTAATACGAGTAATACGAGTAAAACGAGTAAAACGCGTAAAACCAGTAAAACGAGTAAAACGAGTAAAACGAGTAAAACGAGTAAAACGAGTAAAACGAGTAAAACGAGTAAAACGAGTAAAACGAGTAAAACGAGTAAAACGAGTAAAACGAGTAAAACGAGTAAAACGAGTAAAACGAGTAAAACGAGTAAAACGAGTAAAACTAGTAAAACGAGTAAAACGAGTAAAACGAGTAAAACGAGTATAACGAGTAAAACGAGTAAAACGAGTAAAACGAGTAAAACGATTGAAACGAGTAAAACGATTGAAACGATTGAAACGAGTAAAACGAGTGAAACGAGTAAAACGAGTAATACGAGTATAACGAGTAAAAC
The DNA here is from genome assembly GCF_050908995.1 of Andrena cerasifolii. Lineage (NCBI taxonomy): Eukaryota > Metazoa > Arthropoda > Insecta > Hymenoptera > Andrenidae > Andrena > Andrena cerasifolii. The sequence continues at coordinate 7,901 of NW_027486472.1, forward strand.
GAGTAAAACGAGTAAAACGAGTAAAACGAGTAAAACGAGTAAAACGAGTAAAACGAGTAAAACGAGTAAAACGAGTAAAACGAGTAAAACGAGTAAAACGAGTAAAACGAGTAAAACGAGTAAAACGAGTAAAACGAGCAAAACGAGTAAAACGAGTAAAACGAGTAAAACGAGTAAAACGAGTAAAACGAGTAAAATTAGTAAAACGAGTGAAACGAGTAAAACGAGTGAAACGAGTAAAACGAGTGAAACGAGTAAATCGAGTGAAACGAGTAAAACGAGTAATACGAGTAATACGAGTAATACGAGTAATACGAGTAATACGAGTAAAACGAGTAAAACGCGTAAAACCAGTAAAACGAGTAATACGAGTAAAACGAGTAAAACGAGTAAAACGAGTAAAACGAGTAAAACGAGTAAAACGAGTAAAACGAGTAAAACGAGTAAAACGAGTAAAACGAGTAAAACGAGTAAAACGAGTAAAACGAGTAAAACGAGTAAAACGAGTAAAACGAGTAAAACGAGTAAAACGAGTAAAACGAGTAAAACGAGTAAAACGAGTAAAACGAGTAAAACGAGTAAAACTAGTAAAACGAGTAAAACGAGTAAAACGAGTAAAACGAGTATAACGAGTAAAACGAGTATAACGAGTAAAACGAGTAAAACGAGTAAAACGAGTAAAACGATTGAAACGAGTAAAACGATTGAAACGATTGAAACGAGTAAAACGAGTGAAACGAGTAAAACGAGTAATACGAGTAATACGAGTAAAACGAGTAAAACGCGTAAAACCAGTAAAACGAGTAAAACCAGTAAAACGAGTAAAACGAGTAAAACGAGTAAAACGAGTAAAACGAGTAAAACGAGTAAAACGAGTAAAACGAGTAAAACGAGTAAAACGAGTAAAACGAGTAAAACGAGTAAAACGAGTATAACGAGTAAAACGAGTAAAACGAGTAAAACGAGTAAAACGAGTAAAACGAGTAAAACGAGTAAAACGAGTAAAACGATTGAAACGAGTAAAACGATTGAAACGAGTAAAACGATTGAAACATGTAAAACGAGTGAAACATGTAAAACGAGTGAAACGAGTAAAACGAGTGAAACGAGTAAAACGAGTGAAACGAGTAAAACGAGTGAAACGAGTAAAACGAGTGAAACGAGTAAAACGAGTGAAACGAGTAAAACGAGGAAAACGAGTAAAACGAGGAAAACGAGTAAAACGAGTAAATCGAGTAAAACGAGTAAAACGAGTAAAACGAGTAAAACGAGTAAAACGAGTAAAACGAGTAAAACGAGTAAAATTAGTAAAACGAGTGAAACGAGTAAAACGAGTGAAACGAGTAAAACGAGTGAAACGAGTAAAACGAGTGAAACGAGTAAAACGAGTGAAACGAGTAAAACGAGTAATACGAGTAATACGAGTAAAACGAGTAAAACGAGTAAAACGAGTAAAACGAGTAAAACGAGTAAAACGAGTGAAACGAGTGAAACGAGTGAAACGAGTGAAACGAGTGAAACGAGTAAAACGAGTGAAACGAGTAAAACGAGTGAAACGAGTAAAACGAGTGAAACGAGTAAAACGAGTGAAACGAGTGAAACGAGTAAAACGAGTGAAACGAGTAAAACGAGTGAAACGAGTAAAACGAGTGAAACGAGTAAAACGAGTAAAACTAGTATAACGAGTAAAACGAGTATAACGAGTAAAACGAGTATAACGAGTAAAACGAGTATAACGAGTAAAACGAGTAAAACGAGTAAAACGATTGAAACGAGTAAAACGATTGAAACGAGTAAAACGAGTGAAACGAGTAAAACGAGTGAATCGAGTAAAACGAGTGAAACGAGTAAAACGAGTGAAACGAGTAAAACGAGTGAAACGAGTAAAACGAGTAAAACGAGTAAAACGAGTAAAACGAGTAAAACGAGTAAAACGAGTAAAACGAGTAAAACTAGTAAAACGAGTAAAACGAGTAAAACGAGTAAAACGAGTATAACGAGTAAAACGAGTAAAACGAGTAAAACGAGTAAAACGATTGAAACGAGTAAAACGATTGAAACGATTGAAACGAGTAAAACGAGTGAAACGAGTAAAACGAGTAATACGAGTAATACGAGTAAAACGAGTAAAACGCGTAAAACCAGTAAAACGAGTAAAACCAGTAAAACGAGTAAAACGAGTAAAACGAGTAAAACGAGTAAAACGAGTAAAACGAGTAAAACGAGTAAAACGAGTAAAACGAGTAAAACGAGTAAAACGAGTAAAACGAGTAAAACGAGTATAACGAGTAAAACGAGTAAAACGAGTAAAACGAGTAAAACGAGTAAAACGAGTAAAACGAGTAAAACGAGTAAAACGAGTAAAACGAGTAAAACGATTGAAACGAGTAAAACGATTGAAACGAGTAAAACGAGTGAAACATGTAAAACGAGTGAAACATGTAAAACGAGTGAAACGAGTAAAACGAGTGAAACGAGTAAAACGAGTGAAACGAGTAAAACGAGTGAAACGAGTAAAACGAGTGAAACGAGTAAAACGAGGAAAACGAGTAAAACGAGGAAAACGAGTAAAACGAGTAAATCGAGTAAAACGAGTAAAACGGGTAAAACGAGTAAAACGAGTAAAACGAGTAAAACGAGTAAAACGAGTAAAACGAGTAAAACGAGTAAAACGAGTAAAACGAGTAAAATTAGTAAAACGAGTGAAACGAGTAAAACGAGTGAAACGAGTAAAACGAGTGAAACGAGTAAAACGAGTAATACGAGTAATACGAGTAAAACGAGTAATACGAGTAAAACGAGTAAAACGAGTAAAACGAGTAAAACGAGTAAAACGAGTCAAACGAGTAAAACGAGTGAAACGAGTAAAACGAGTGAAACGAGTGAAACGAGTGAAACGAGTAAAACGAGTGAAACGAGTAAAACGAGTGAAACGAGTAAAACGAGTGAAACGAGTAAAACGAGTAAAACGAGTGAAACGAGTAAAACGAGTGAAACGAGTAAAACGAGTGAAACGAGTAAAACGAGTGAAACGAGTAAAACGAGTGAAACGAGTAAAACGAGTAAAACTAGTATAACGAGTAAAACGAGTATAACGAGTAAAACGAGTATAACGAGTAAAACGAGTATAACGAGTAAAACGAGTAAAACGAGTAAAACGATTGAAACGAGTAAAACGATTGAAACGAGTAAAACGAGTGAAACGAGTAAAACGAGTGAAACGAGTAAAACGAGTAAAACGAGTGAATCGAGTAAAACGAGTGAAACGAGTAAAACGAGTGAAACGAGTAAAACGAGTGAAACGAGTAAAACGAGTGAAACGAGTAAAACGAGTGAAACGAGTAAAACGAGTGAAACGAGTAAAACGAGTGAAACGAGTAAAGCGAGTGAAACGAGTAAAGCGAGTGAAACGAGTAAAGCGAGTAAAGCGAGTAAAGCGAGTAAAGCGAGTAAAACGAGTAAAACGAGTAAAACTAGTAAAACGAGTAAAACGAGTAATGCGAGTAAAACGAGTAAAACGAGTAAAACGAGTAAAACGAGTAAAACGAGTAAAACGAGTAAAACGAGTAAAACGAGTAAAACGAGTAAAACGAGTAAAACGAGTAAAACGAGTAAAACGAGTAAATCGAGTAAAATCAGTAAAACCAGTAAAACGGGTAAAACGAGTAAAACGAGTAAAACGAGTAAAACGAGTAAAACGAGTAAAACGAGTAAAACTAGTAAAACGAGTAAAACTAGTAAAACGAGTAAAACGAGTAAAGCGATTAAAACGAGTAAAACGAGTAAAACGAGTAAAATTAGTAAAAGGAGTAATACGAGTAAAAGGAGTAAAACGAGTAAAACGAGTAAAACGAGTAAAACGAGTAAAACGAGTAAAACGAGTAAAACGAGTAAAACGAGTAAAACGAGTAAAACGAGTAAAACGAGTAAAACGAGTAAAACGAGTAAAACGAGTAAAACGAGTATAACGAGTAAAACGAGTAAAACGAGTAAAACGAGTAAAACGAGTAAAACGAGTAAAACGAGTAAAACGAGTAAAACGAGTAAAACGAGTAAAACGAGTAAAACGAGTAAAACGAGTAAAACGAGTAAATCGAGTAAAACAAGTAAAACGGGTAAAACGAGTAAAACGAGTAAAACGAGTAAAACGAGTAAAACGAGTAAAACGAGTAAAACGAGTAAAACGAGTAAAACTAGTAAAATTAGTAAAACGAGTGAAACGAGTAAAACGAGTGAAACGAGTAAAACGAGTGAAACGAGTAAAACGAGTGAAACGAGTAAAACGAGTAAAACGAGTAAAACGAGTAATACGAGTAATACGAGTAAAACGAGTAAAACGAGTAAAACGAGTAAAACGAGTAAAACGAGTAAAACGAGTAAAACGAGTAAAACGAGTAAAACGAGTAAAACGAGTAAAACGAGTAAAACGAGTAAAACGAGTAAAACGAGTAAAACGAGTAAAATTAGTAAAACGAGTGAAACGAGTAAAACGAGTGAAACGAGTAAAACGAGTGAAACGAGTAAAACGAGTAAAACGAGTAAAACGAGTAAAACGAGTAAAACGAGTGAAACGAGTGAAACGAGTGAAACGAGTGAAACGAGTGAAACGAGTAAAACGAGTGAAACGAGTAAAACGAGTAAAACGAGTAAAACGAGTAAAACGAGTAAAACGAGTAAAACGAGTAAAACGAGTAAAACGAGTAAAACTAGTAAAACGAGTAAAACGAGTAAAGCGATTAAAACAAGTAAAACGAGTAAAACGAGTAAAATTAGTAAAACGAGTAAAACGAGTAAAACGAGTAAAACGAGTAAAACGAGTAAAACGAGTAAAACGAGTAAAACGAGTAAAACGAGTAAAACGAGTAAAACGAGTAAAACGAGTAAAACGAGTAAAACGAGTAAAACGAGTAAAACGAGTAAAACGAGTAAAACGAGTAAAACGAGTAAAACTAGTAAAACGAGTAAAACGAGTAAAACGAGTAAAACGAGTATAACGAGTAAAACGAGTAAAACGAGTAAAACGAGTAAAACGATTGAAACGAGTAAAACGATTGAAACGATTGAAACGAGTAAAACGAGTGAAACGAGTAAAACGAGTAAAACGAGTAAAACGAGTAAAACGAGTAAAACGAGTAAAACGAGTAAAACGAGTATAACGAGTAAAACGAGTAAAACGAGTAAAACGAGTAAAACGAGTAAAACGAGTAAAACGAGTAAAACGAGTAAAACGAGTAAAACGAGTAAAACGAGTAAAACGAGTAAAACGAGTAAAACGAGTAAAACGATTGAAACGAGTAAAACGATTGAAACGAGTAAAACGAGTGAAACATGTAAAACGAGTGAAACATGTAAAACGAGTGAAACGAGTAAAACGAGTGAAACGAGTAAAACGAGTGAAACGAGTAAAACGAGTGAAACGAGTAAAACGAGTGAAACGAGTAAAACGAGTGAAACGAGTAAAACGAGTGAAACGAGTAAAACGAGGAAAACGAGTGAAACGAGTGAAACGAGTGAAACGAGTAAAACGAGTGAAACGAGTAAAACGAGTAAAACGAGTAAAACGAGTAAAACGAGTAAAACGAGTAAAACGAGTAAAACTAGTAAAACGAGTAAAACGAGTAAAACGAGTGAAACGAGTAAAACGAGTGAAACGAGTGAAACGAGTGAAACGAGTGAAACGAGTGAAACGAGTAAAACGAGTGAAACGAGTAAAACGAGTAAAACGAGTAAAACGAGTAAAACGAGTAAAACGAGTAAAACTAGTAAAACGAGTAAAACGAGTAATGCGATTAAAACAAGTAAAACGAGTAAAACGAGTAAAATTAGTAAAACGAGTAAAACGAGTAAAACGAGTAAAACGAGTAAAACGAGTAAAACGAGTAAAACGAGTAAAACGAGTAAAACGAGTAAAACGAGTAAAACGAGTAAAACGAGTAAAACGAGTAAAACGAGTAAAACGAGTAAAACGAGTAAAACGAGTAAAACTAGTAAAACGAGTAAAACGAGTAAAACGAGTAAAACGAGTAAAACGAGTAAAACGAGTAAAACGAGTAAAACGAGTAAAACGAGTAAAACGAGTAAAACGAGTAAAACGAGTAAAACGAGTAAAACGAGTAAAACGAGTATAACGAGTAAAACGAGTAAAACGAGTAAAACGAGTAAAACGAGTAAAACGAGTAAAACGAGTAAAACGAGTAAAACGAGTAAAACGAGTAAAACGAGTAAAACGAGTAAAACGAGTAAAACGAGTAAAACGAGTAAAATTAGTAAAACGAGTGAAACGAGTAAAACGAGTGAAACGAGTAAAACGAGTGAAACGAGTGAAACGAGTAAAACGAGTGAAACGAGTAAAACGAGTAATACGAGTAAAACGAGTAATACGAGTAAAACGAGTAAAACGAGTAAAACGAGTAAAACGAGTGAAACGAGTGAAACGAGTGAAACGAGTGAAACGAGTGAAACGAGTGAAACGAGTAAAACGAGTGAAACGAGTAAAACGAGTAAAACGAGTAAAACGAGTAAAACGAGTAAAACGAGTAAAACGAGTAAAACGAGTAAAACTAGTAAAACGAGTAAAACGAGTAAAGCGATTAAAACAAGTAAAACGAGTAAAACGAGTAAAATTAGTAAAACGAGTAAAACGAGTAAAACGAGTAAAACGAGTAAAACGAGTAAAACGAGTAAAATGAGTAAAACGAGTAAAACGAGTAAAACGAGTAAAACGAGTAAAACGAGTAAAACGAGTAAAACGAGTAAAACGAGTAAAACGAGTAAAACGAGTAAAACGAGTAAAACGAGTAAAACGAGTAAAACTAGTAAAACGAGTAAAACGAGTAAAACGAGTAAAACGAGTATAACGAGTAAAACGAGTAAAACGAGTAAAACGAGTAAAACGATTGAAACGAGTAAAACGATTGAAACGATTGAAACGAGTAAAACGAGTGAAACGAGTAAAACGAGTAATACGAGTAATACGAGTAAAACGAGTAAAACGCGTAAAACCAGTAAAACGAGTAAAACCAGTAAAACGAGTAAAACGAGTAAAACGAGTAAAACGAGTAAAACGAGTAAAACGAGTAAAACGAGTAAAACGAGTAAAACGAGTAAAACGAGTAAAACGAGTAAAACGAGTATAACGAGTAAAACGAGTAAAACGAGTAAAACGAGTAAAACGAGTAAAACGAGTAAAACGAGTAAAACGAGTAAAACGAGTAAAACGAGTAAAACGAGTAAAACGAGTAAAACGAGTAAAACGATTGAAACGAGTAAAACGATTGAAACGAGTAAAACGAGTGAAACATGTAAAACGAGTGAAACATGTAAAACGAGTGAAACGAGTAAAACGAGTGAAACGAGTAAAACGAGTGAAACGAGTAAAACGAGTGAAACGAGTAAAACGAGTGAAACGAGTAAAACGAGTGAAACGAGTAAAACGAGGAAAACGAGTAAAACGAGGAAAACGAGTAAAACGAGTAAATCGAGTAAAACGAGTAAAACGGGTAAAACGAGTAAAACGAGTAAAACGAGTAAAACGAGTAAAACGAGTAAAACGAGTAAAACGAGTAAAACGAGTAAAACGAGTAAAACGAGTAAAATTAGTAAAACGAGTGAAACGAGTAAAACGAGTGAAACGAGTAAAACGAGTGAAACGAGTAAAACGAGTAATACGAGTAATACGAGTAAAACGAGTAATACGAGTAAAACGAGTAAAACGAGTAAAACGAGTAAAACGAGTGAAACGAGTAAAACGAGTGAAACGAGTAAAACGAGTGAAACGAGTAAAACGAGTGAAACGAGTAAAACGAGTGAAACGAGTAAAACGAGTGAAACGAGTAAAACGAGTAAAACGAGTGAAACGAGTAAAACGAGTGAAACGAGTAAAACGAGTGAAACGAGTAAAACGAGTGAAACGAGTAAAACGAGTAAAACTAGTATAACGAGTAAAACGAGTATAACGAGTAAAACGAGTATAACGAGTAAAACGAGTATAACGAGTAAAACGAGTAAAACGAGTAAAACGATTGAAACGAGTAAAACGATTGAAACGAGTAAAACGAGTGAAACGAGTAAAACGAGTGAAACGAGTAAAACGAGTGAATCGAGTAAAACGAGTGAAACGAGTAAAACGAGTGAAACGAGTAAAACGAGTGAAACGAGTAAAACGAGTGAAACGAGTAAAACGAGTGAAACGAGTAAAACGAGTGAAACGAGTAAAGCGAGTGAAACGAGTAAAGCGAGTGAAACGAGTAAAGCGAGTAAAGCGAGAAAAGCGAGTAAAGCGAGTAAAACGAGTAAAACGAGTAAAACTAGTAAAACGAGTAAAACGAGTAATGCGAGTAAAACGAGTAAAACGAGTAAAACGAGTAAAACGAGTAAAACGAGTAAAACGAGTAAAACGAGTAAAACGAGTAAAACGAGTAAAACGAGTAAAACGAGTAAAACGAGTAAAACGAGTAAAACGAGTAAAACGAGAATAACGAGTAAAACGAGTAAAACGAGTAAAACGAGTAAAACGAGTAAAACGAGTAAAACGAGTAAAACGAGTAAAACGAGTAAAACGAGTAAAACGAGTAAAACGAGTAAAACGAGTAAAACGATTGAAACGAGTAAAACGATTGAAACGAGTAAAACGAGTGAAACATGTAAAACGAGTGAAACATGTAAAACGAGTGAAACGAGTAAAACGAGTGAAACGAGTAAAACGAGTGAAACGAGTAAAACGAGTGAAACGAGTAAAACGAGGAAAACGAGTAAAACGAGGAAAACGAGTAAAACGAGTAAATCGAGTAAAACGAGTAAAACGGGTAAAACGAGTAAAACGAGTAAAACGAGTAAAACGAGTAAAACGAGTAAAACGAGTAAAACGAGTAAACGAGTAAAACGAGTAAAATTAGTAAAACGAGTAAAACGAGTAAAACGAGTAAAACGAGTAAAACGAGTAAAACGAGTAAAACGAGTGAAACGAGTAAAACGAGTGAAACGAGTAAAACGAGTGAAACGAGTAAAACGAGTGAAACGAGTAAAACGAGTGAAACGAGTAAAACGAGTGAAACGAGTAAAACGAGTAAAACGAGTGAAACGAGTAAAACGAGTGAAACGAGTAAAACGAGTGAAACGAGTAAAACGAGTGAAACGAGTAAAACGAGTAAAACTAGTATAACGAGTAAAACGAGTATAACGAGTAAAACGAGTATAACGAGTAAAACGAGTATAACGAGTAAAACGAGTAAAAACGAGTAAAACGATTGAAACGAGTAAAACGATTGAAACGAGTAAAACGAGTGAAACGAGTAAAACGAGTGAAACGAGTAAAACGAGTGAAACGAGTAAAACGAGTGAACGAGTAAAACGATTAACGAGTAAAACGAGTGAAAACGAGTAAAACGAGTGAAACGAGTAAAACGAGTGAAAACGAGTAAAACGAGTGAAACGAGTAAAACGAGTGAAACGAGTAAACGAGTGAAACGAGTAAAGCGAGTGAAACGAGTAAAGCGAGTGAAACGAGTAAAGCGAGTAAAGCGAGTAAAGCGAGTAAAGCGAGTAAACGAGTAAAACGAGTAAAACTAGTAAAACGAGTAAAACGAGTAATGCGAGTAAAACGAGTAAAACGAGTAAAACGAGTAAAACGAGTAAAACGAGTAAAACGAGTAAAACGAGTAAAACGAGTAAAACGAGTAAATCGAGTAAAACCAGTAAAACCAGTAAAACGGGTAAAACGAGTAAAACGAGTAAAACGAGTAAACGAGTAAAACGAGTAAAACGAGTAAAACTAGTAAAACGAGTAAACTAGTAAAGCGATTAAAACGAGTAAAGCGATTAAAACGAGTAAAACGAGTAAAACGAGTAAATTAGTAAAAGGAGTAAACGAGTAAAAGGAGTAAAACGAGTAAAACGAGTAAAACGAGTAAAACGAGTAAAACGAGTAAAACGAGTAAAACGAGTAAAACGAGTAAAACGAGTAAAACGAGTATAACGAGTAAAACGAGTATAACGAGTAAAACGAGTAAAACGAGTAAAACGAGTAAAACGAGTAAAACGAGTAAAACGAGTAAAACGAGTAAAACGAGTAAAACGAGTAAAACGAGTAAAACGAGTAAAACGAGTAAAACGAGTAAAACGAGTAAAACGAGTAAATCGAGTAAAACAAGTAAAACGGGTAAAACGAGTAAAACGAGTAAAACGAGTAAAACGAGTAAAACGAGTAAAACGAGTAAAACGAGTAAAACGAGTAAAACGAGTAAAACGAGTAAAATTAGTAAAACGAGTGAAACGAGTAAAACGAGTGAAACGAGTAAAACGAGTGAAACGAGTAAAACGAGTGAAACGAGTAAAACGAGTAAAACGAGTAAAACGAGTAATACGAGTAATACGAGTAAAACGAGTAAAACGAGTAAAACGAGTAAAACGAGTAAAACGAGTAAAACGAGTAAAACGAGTAAAACGAGTAAAACGAGTAAAACGAGTAAAACGAGTAAAATTAGTAAAACGAGTGAAACGAGTAAAACGAGTGAAACGAGTAAAACGAGTGAAACGAGTGAAACGAGTAAAACGAGTAAAACGAGTAAAACGAGTAAAACGAGTAAAACGAGTGAAACGAGTGAAACGAGTGAAACGAGTGAAACGAGTGAAACGAGTAAAACGAGTGAAACGAGTAAAACGAGTAAAACGAGTAAAACGAGAGTAAACGAGTAAAACGAGTAAAACGAGTAAAACGAGTAAAACTAGTAAAACGAGTAAAACGAGTAAAGCGATTAAAACAAGTAAAACGAGTAAAACGAGTAAAATTAGTAAAACGAGTAAAACGAGTAAAACGAGTAAAACGAGTAAAACGAGTAAAACGAGTAAAACGAGTAAAACGAGTAAAACGAGTAAAACGAGTAAAACGAGTAAAACGAGTAAAACGAGTAAAACGAGTAAACGATTGAAACGAGTAAAACGATTGAAACGAGTAAAACGAGTGAAACATGTAAAACGAGTGAAACATGTAAAACGAGTGAAACGAGTAAAACGAGTGAAACGAGTAAAACGAGTGAAACGAGTAAAACGAGTGAAACGAGTAAAACGAGTGAAACGAGTAAAACGAGGAAAACGAGTGAAACGAGTGAAACGAGTGAACGAGTGAAACGAGTGAAACGAGTGAAACGAGTGAAACGAGTGAAACGAGTGAAACGAGTGAAACGAGTGAAACGAGTGAAACGAGTAAAACGAGTAAAACGAGTAAAACGAGTAAAACGAGTAAAACGAGTAAACCGAGTAAAACGAGTAAAACGAGTAAAACGAGTATAACGAGTAAAACGAGTAAAACGAGTAAAACGAGTAAAACGAGTAAAACGAGTAAAACGAGTAAAACGAGTAAAACGAGTAAAACGAGTAAAACGAGTAAAACGAGTAAAACGAGTAAAACGATTGAAACGAGTAAAACGATTGAAACGAGTAAAACGAGTGAAACATGTAAAACGAGTGAAACATGTAAAACGAGTGAAACGAGTAAAACGAGTGAAACGAGTAAAACGAGTGAAACGAGTAAAACGAGTGAAACGAGTAAAACGAGTGAAACGAGTAAAACGAGGAAAACGAGTGAAACGAGTGAAACGAGTGAAACGAGTGAAACGAGTGAAACGAGTAAAACGAGTGAAACGAGTAAAACGAGTAAAACGAGTAAAACGAGTAAAACGAGTAAAACGAGTAAAACGAGTAAAACGAGTAAAACTAGTAAAACGAGTAAAACGAGTAAAACGAGTAAAACGAGTAAAACGAGTGAAACGAGTGAAACGAGTGAAACGAGTGAAACGAGTGAAACGAGTAAAACGAGTGAAACGAGTAAAACGAGTAAAACGAGTAAAACGAGTAAAACGAGTAAAACGAGTAAAACGAGTATAACGAGTAAAACGAGTAAAACGAGTAAAACGAGTAAAACGAGTAAAACGAGTAAAACGAGTAAAACGAGTAAAACGAGTAAAACGAGTAAAACGAGTAAAACGAGTAAAACGAGTAAAACGAGTAAAACTAGTAAAACGAGTAAAACGAGTAAAGCGATTAAAACAAGTAAAACGAGTAAAACGAGTAAAACGAGTAAAACGAGTAAAACGAGTAAAACGAGTAAAACGAGTAAAACGAGTAAAACGAGTAAAACGAGTAAAACGAGTAAAACGAGTAAAACGAGTAAAACGAGTAAAACGAGTAAAACGAGTAAAACGAGTAAAACGAGTAAAACGAGTAAAACGAGTAAAACGAGTAAAACGAGTAAAACTAGTAAAACGAGTAAAACGAGTAAAACGAGTAAAACGAGTAAAACGAGTAGAACGAGTAAAACGAGTAAAACGAGTAAAACGAGTAAAACGAGTAAAACGAGTAAAACGAGTAAAACGAGTAAAACGAGTAAAACGAGTATAACGAGTAAAACGAGTAAAACGAGTAAAACGAGTAAAACGAGTAAAACGAGTAAAACGAGTAAAACGAGTAAAACGAGTAAAACGAGTAAAACGAGTAAAACGAGTAAAACGAGTAAAACGAGTAAAACGAGTAAACGAGTAAAACGAGTAAAATTAGTAAAACGAGTGAAACGAGTAAAACGAGTGAAACGAGTAAAACGAGTGAAACGAGTAAACGAGTAATACGAGTAATACGAGTAAAACGAGTAATACGAGTAAAACGAGTAAAACGAGTAAAACGAGTAAAACGAGTGAAACGAGTGAAACGAGTGAAACGAGTGAAACGAGTGAAACGAGTGAAACGAGTGAAACGAGTGAAACGAGTAAACGAGTGAAACGAGTAAAACGAGTAAAACGAGTAAAACGAGTAAAACGAGTAAAACGAGTAAAACGAGTAAAACTAGTAAAACGAGTAAAACGAGTAAAGCGATTAAAACAAGTAAAACGAGTAAAACGAGTAAAATTAGTAAAACGAGTAAAACGAGTAAAACGAGTAAAACGAGTAAAACGAGTAAAACGAGTAAAACGAGTAAAACGAGTAAAACGAGTAAAACGAGTAAAACGAGTAAAACGAGTAAAACGAGTAAAACGAGTAAAACGAGTAAAACGAGTAAACGAGTAAACTAGTAAAACGAGTAAAACGAGTAAAACGAGTAAAACGAGTATAACGAGTAAAACGAGTAAAACGAGTAAAACGAGTAAAACGATTGAAACGAGTAAAACGATTGAAACGATTGAAACGAGTAAAACGAGTGAAACGAGTAAAACGAGTAATACGAGTAATACGAGTAAAACGAGTAAAACGCGTAAAACCAGTAAAACGAGTAAAACCAGTAAAACGAGTAAAACGAGTAAAACGAGTAAAACGAGTAAAACGAGTAAAACGAGTAAAACGAGTAAACGAGTAAAAATAGTAAAACGAGTAAAACGAGTAAAACGAGTATAACGAGTAAAACGAGTAAAACGAGTAAAACGAGTAAAACGAGTAAAACGAGTAAAACGATAAAACGAGTAAAACGAGTAAAACGAGTAAAACGAGTAAAACGAGTAAAACGAGTAAAACGAGTAAAACGAGTAAAACGAGTAAAACGATTGAAACGAGTAAAACGATTGAAACGAGTAAAACGAGTGAAACATGTAAAACGAGTGAAACATGTAAAACGAGTGAAACGAGTAAAACGAGTGAAACGAGTAAAACGAGTGAAACGAGTAAAACGAGTGAAACGAGTAAAACGAGTGAAACGAGTAAAACGAGGAAAACGAGTAAAACGAGGAAAACGAGTAAAACGAGTAAATCGAGTAAAACGAGTAAAACGAGTAAAACGAGTAAAACGAGTAAAACGAGTAAAACGAGTAAAACGAGTAAAACGAGTAAAACGAGTAAAACGAGTAAAACGAGTAAAACGAGTAAAACGAGTAAAATTAGTAAAACGAGTGAAACGAGTAAAACGAGTGAAACGAGTAAAACGAGTGAAACGAGTAAAACGAGTAATACGAGTAATACGAGTAAAACGAGTAATACGAGTAAAACGAGTAAAACGAGTAAAACGAGTAAAACGAGTAAAACGAGTAAAACGAGTAAAACGAGTAAAACTAGTAAAACGAGTAAAACGAGTAAAACGAGTAAAACGAGTAAAACGAGTGAAACGAGTGAAACGAGTGAAACGAGTGAAACGAGTGAAACGAGTAAAACGAGTAAAACGAGTAAAACGAGTAAAACGAGTAAAACGAGTGAAACGAGTGAAACGAGTGAAACGAGTGAAACGAGTGAAACGAGTAAAACGAGTGAAACGAGTGAAACGAGTAAAACGAGTAAAACGAGTAAAACGAGTAAAACGAGTAAAACGAGTAAAACGAGTAAAACGAGTAAAACTAGTAAAACGAGTAAAACGAGTAAAGCGATTAAAACAAGTAAAACGAGTAAAACGAGTAAAATTAGTAAAACGAGTAAAACGAGTAAAACGAGTAAACGAGTAAAACGAGTAAAACGAGTAAAACGAGTAAAACGAGTAAAACGAGTAAAACGAGTAAAACGAGTAAAACGAGTAAAACGAGTAAAACGAGTAAAACGAGTAAAACGAGTAAAACGAGTAAAACGAGTAAAACGAGTAAAACGAGTAAAACGAGTAAAACTAGTAAAACGAGTAAAACGAGTAAAACGAGTAAAACGAGTAAAACGAGTAAAACGAGTAAACGAGTAAAACGAGTAAAACGAGTAAAACGAGTAAAACGAGTAAAACGAGTAAAACGA
>NW_027486473.1:0-22568 GCF_050908995.1 Andrena cerasifolii
ACAAAGAGACAAAGAAACAAAAGAACCAACGAAACAACGAAACAACGATCCAACGATCCAACGAACCAACGAACCTTCGAACCAACGAACCAACGATCCAACGAACCAACGAACCAACGAACCAACGAACCAACGAACCAACGAACCAACGAACCAACGAACCAACGAACAAACGAACCAACGAACCAGCGAACCAACGAACCAACGAACAAACGAACAAACGAACAAACGAACAAACGAACAAACGAACCAACGAACTAACGAAGCAACGAGCCAAAGAACCAACGAACCAACGAACCAGCGAACCAACGAACCAACGAACCAACGAACAAACGAACAAAAGAACAAATGAACAAACGAACAAACGAACAAACGAACAAAGAGACAAAGAAACAAAAGAACCAACGAAACAACGAAACAACGAAACAACGAAACAACGAAACAACGAAACAACGAAACAACGAAACAACGAAACAACGAAACAACGAAACAACGAAACAACGAAACAACGAAACAACGAAACAACGAAACAACGAAACAACGAAACAACGAAACAACGAAACAACGAAACAACGAAACAACGAAACAACGAAACAACGAAACAACGAAACAACGAAACAACGAAACAACGAAACAACGAAACAACGAAACAACGAAACAACGAAACAACGAAACAACGAAACAACGAAACAACGAAACAACGAAACAACGAAACAACGAAACAACGAAACAACGAAACAACGAAACAACGAAACAACGAAACAACGAAACAACGAAACAACGAAACAACGAAACAACGAAACAACGAAACAACGAAACAACGAAACAACGAAACAACGAAACAACGAAACAACGAAACAACGAAACAACGAAACAACGAAACAACGAAACAACGAAACAACGAAACAACGAAACAACGAAACAACGAAACAACGAACCTTCGAACCAACGAACCAACGATCCAACGAACCAACGAACCAACGAACCAACGAACCAACGAACCAACGAACCAACGAACAAACGAACAAAAGAACAAATGAACAAACGAACAAACGAACAAACGAACAAAGAGACAAAGAAACAAAAGAACCAACGAAACAACGAAACAACGAAACAACGAAACAACGAAACAACGAAACAACGAAACAACGAAACAACGAAACAGCGAAACAACGAAACAACGAAACAACGAAACAACGAAACAACGAAACAACGAAACAACGAAACAACGAAACAACGAAACAACGAAACAACGAAACAACGAAACAACGAAACAACGAAACAACGAAACAACGAAACAACGAAACAACGAAACAACGAAACAACGAAACAACGAAACAACGAAACAACGAAACAACGAAACAACGAAACAACGAAACAACGAAACAACGAAACAACGAAACAACGAAACAACGAAACAACGAAACAACGAAACAACGAAACAACGAAACAACGAAACAACGAACCTTCGAACCAACGAACCAACGAGCCAAAGAACCAACGAACCAACGAACCAGCGAACCAACGAACCAACGAACCAACGAACAAACGAACAAAAGAACAAATGAACAAACGAACAAACGAACAAACGAACAAAGAGACAAAGAAACAAAAGAACCAACGAAACAACGAAACAACGAAACAACGAAACAACGAAACAACGAAACAACGAAACAACGAAACAACGAAACAACGAAACAACGAAACAACGAAACAACGAAACAACGAAACAACGAAACAACGAAACAACGAAACAACGAAACAACGAAACAACGAAACAACGAAACAACGAAACAACGAAACAACGAAACAACGAAACAACGAAACAACGAAACAACGAAACAACGAAACAACGAAACAACGAAACAACGAAACAACGAAACAACGAAACAACGAAACAACGAAACAACGAAACAACGAAACAACGAAACAACGAAACAACGAAACAACGAAACAACGAAACAACGAAACAACGAAACAACGAAACAACGAAACAACGAAACAACGAAACAACGAAACAACGAAACAACGAAACAACGAAACAACGAAACAACGAAACAACGAAACAACGAAACAACGAACCAACGAACCAACGAACCAACGAACCAACGAACCAACGAACCAACGAACCAACGAACCAACGAACCAACGAACCAACGAACCAACGAACAAACGAACAAACGAACAAACGAACAAACGAACAAACGAACAAACGAACAAACGAACAAACGAACAAACGAACAAACGAACAAACGAACAAACGAACAAACGAACAAACGAACAAACGAACAAACGAACAAACGAACAAACGAACAAACGAACAAACGAACAAACGAACAAACGAACAAACGAACAAACGAACCAACGAACCAACGAACCAACGAACCAACGAACCAACGAATCAACGAACCAACGAAACAACGAAACAACGAACCACCGAACCAACGAACCAACGAACCAACGAACCAACGAACAAACGAACAAACGAACAAAAGAACAAATGAACAAACGAACAAACGAACAAACGAACAAAGAGACAAAGAAACAAAAGAACCATCGAAACAACGAACCAACGAAACAACGAAACAACGAAACAACGAACCAACGAACCAACGAACCAACGAACCAACGAACCAACGAACCAACGAACCAACGAACCAACGAACCAACGAACCAACGAACCAACGAACCAACGAACCAACGAACCAACGAACCAACGAACCAACGAACCAACGAACAAACGAACAAACGAACCAACGAACCAACGAACAAACGAACCAACGAACCAACGAACCAACGAACCAACGAACCAACGAACCAACGAACCAACGAACCAACGAACCAACGAACAAACGAACAAACGAACAAACGAACAAACGAACAAACGAACAAACGAACAAACGAACAAACGAACAAACGAACAAACGAACAAACGAACAAACGAACAAACGAACAAACGAACAAACGAACAAACGAACAAACGAACAAACGAACAAACGAACAAACGAACAAACGAACAAACGAACAAACGAACAAACGAACAAACGAACAAACGAACAAACGAACAAACGAACAAACGAACAAACGAACAAACGAACAAACGAACAAACGAACAAACGAACAAACGAACAAACGAACAAACGAACAAACGAACAAACGAACAAACGAACAAACGAACAAACGAACCAACGAACCAACGAACCAACGAACCAACGAACAAACGAACAAACGAACAAACGAACAAACGAACAAACGAACAAACGAACAAACGAACAAACGAACAACCGAACAAACGAACAAACGAACAAACGAACAAACGAACAAACGAACAAACAAACAAACGAACTAACGAACAAACGAACAAACGAACAAACGAACAAACGAACAAACGAACAAACGAACAAAGAGACAAAGAAACAAAAGAACCAACGAAACAACGAAACAACGATCCAACGATACAACGAACCAACGAACCTTCGAACCAACGAACCAACGATCCAACGAACCAACGAACCAACGAACCAACGAACCAACGAACCAACGAACCAACGAACCAACGAACCAACGAACAAACGAACCAACGAACCAGCGAACAAACGAACAAACGAACAAACGAACAAACGAACAAACGAACCAACGAACTAACGAAGCAACGAGCCAAAGAACCAACGAACCAACGAACCAGCGAACCAACGAACCAACGAACCAACGAACAAACGAACAAAAGAACAAATGAACAAACGAACAAACGAACAAACGAACAAAGAGACAAAGAAACAAAAGAACCAACGAAACAACGAAACAACGAAACAACGAAACAACGAAACAACGAAACAACGAAACAACGAAACAACGAAACAACGAAACAACGAAACAACGAAACAACGAAACAACGAAACAACGAAACAACGAAACAACGAAACAACGAAAACAACGAAACAACGAAACAACGAAACAACGAAACAACGAAACAACGAAACAACGAAACAACGAAACAACGAAACAACGAAACAACGAAACAAACGAAACAACGAAACAACGAAACAACGAAACAACGAAACAACGAAACAACGAAACAACGAAACAACGAAAACAACGAAACAACGAAACAACGAAACAACGAAACAACGAAACAACGAAACAACGAAACAACGAAACAACGAAACAACGAAACAACGAAACAACGAAACAACGAAACAACGAAACAACGAACCTTCGAACCAACGAACCAACGATCCAACGAACCAACGAACCAACGAACCAACGAACCAACGAACCAACGAACCAACGAACAAACGAACAAAAGAACAAATGAACAAACGAACAAACGAACAAACGAACAAAGAGACAAAGAAACAAAAGAACCAACGAAACAACGAAACAACGAAACAACGAAACAACGAAACAACGAAACAACGAAACAACGAAACAACGAAACAACGAAACAACGAAACAACGAAACAACGAAACAACGAAACAACGAAACAACGAAACAACGAAACAACGAAACAACGAAACAACGAAACAACGAAACAACGAAACAACGAAACAACGAAACAACGAAACAACGAAACAACGAAACAACGAAACAACGAAACAACGAAACAACGAAACAACGAAACAACGAAACAACGAAACAACGAAACAACGAAACAACGAAACAACGAAACAACGAAACAACGAAACAACGAAACAACGAACCTTCGAACCAACGAACCAACGAGCCAAAGAACCAACGAACCAACGAACCAGCGAACCAACGAACCAACGAACCAACGAACAAACGAACAAAAGAACAAATGAACAAACGAACAAACGAACAAACGAACAAAGAGACAAAGAAACAAAAGAACCAACGAAACAACGAAACAACGAAACAACGAAACAACGAAACAACGAAACAACGAAACAACGAAACAACGAAACAACGAAACAACGAAACAACGAAACAACGAAACAACGAAACAACGAAACAACGAAACAACGAAACAACGAAACAACGAAACAACGAAACAACGAAACAACGAAACAACGAAACAACGAAACAACGAAACAACGAAACAACGAAACAACGAAACAACGAAACAACGAAACAACGAAACAACGAAACAACGAAACAACGAAACAACGAAACAACGAAACAACGAAACAACGAAACAACGAAACAACGAAACAACGAAACAACGAAACAACGAAACAACGAAACAACGAAACAACGAAACAACGAAACAACGAAACAACGAAACAACGAAACAACGAAACAACGAAACAACGAAACAACGAAACAACGAAACAACGAAACAACGAAACAACGAAACAACGAACCTTCGAACCAACGAACCAACGATCCAACGAACCAACGAACCACCGAACCAACGAACCAACGAACCAACGAACCAACGAACCAACGAACAAACGAACAAACGAACAAACGAACAAACGAACCGAACCAACGAACCAACGAACAAACGAACAAACGAACAAACGAACAAACGAACAAACGAACAAACGAACAAACGAACAAACGAACAAACGAACAAACGAACAAACGAACAAACGAACAAACGAACAAACGAACAAACGAACAAACGAACAAACGAACAAACGAACAAACGAACAAACGAACAAACGAACAAACGAACAAACGAACAAACGAACAAACGAACAAACGAACAAACGAACAAACGAACAAACGAACAAACGAACAAACGAACAAACGAACAAACGAACAAACGAACAAACGAACAAACGAACAAACGAACAAACGAACCAACGAACCAACGAACCAACGAACCAACGAACAAACGAACAAACGAACAAACGAACAAACGAACAAACGAACAAACGAACAAACGAACAAACGAACAACCGAACAAACGAACAAACGAACAAACGAACAAACAAACAAACGAACTAACGAACAAACGAACAAACGAACAAACGAACAAACGAACAAACGAACAAACGAACAAACGAACAAAGAGACAAAGAAACAAAAGAACCAACGAAACAACGAAACAACGATCCAACGATCCAACGAACCAACGAACCTTCGAACCAACGAACCAACGATCCAACGAACCAACGAACCAACGAACCAACGAACCAACGAACCAACGAACCAACGAACCAACGAACCAACGAACCAACGAACCAACGAACAAACGAACCAACGAACCAGCGAACCAACGAACCAACGAACAAACGAACAAACGAACAAACGAACAAACGAACCAACGAACTAACGAAGCAACGAGCCAAAGAACCAACGAACCAACGAACCAGCGAACCAACGAACCAACGAACCAACGAACAAACGAACAAAAGAACAAATGAACAAACGAACAAACGAACAAACGAACAAACGAACAAAGAGACAAAGAAACAAAAGAACCAACGAAACAACGAAACAACGAAACAACGAAACAACGAAACAACGAAACAACGAAACAACGAAACAACGAAACAACGAAACAACGAAACAACGAAGCAACGAAACAACGAAACAACGAAACAACGAAACAACGAAACAACGAAACAACGAAACAACGAAACAACGAAACAACGAAACAACGAAACAACGAAACAACGAAACAACGAAACAACGAAACAACGAAACAACGAAACAACGAAACAACGAAACATCGAAACAACGAAACAACGAAACAACGTAACAACGAAACAACGAAACAACGAAACAACGAAACAACGAAACAACGAAACAACGAAACAACGAAACAACGAAACAACGTAACAACGAAACAACGAAACAACGAAACAACGAACCAACGAACCAACGAACCAACGAACCAACGAAACAACGAAACAACGAACCAACGAAACAACGAAACAACGAAACAACGAAACAACGAAACAACGAAACAACGAAACAACGAAACAACGAAACAACGAAACAACGAAACAACGAAACAACGAAACAACGAAACAACGAAACAACGAAACAACGAAACAACGAAACAACGAAACAACGAAACAACGAAACAACGAAACAACGAAACAACGAAACAACGAAACAACGAAACAACGAAACAACGAAACAACGAAACAACGAAACAACGAAACAACGAAACAACGAAACAACGAAACAACGAAACAACGAAACAACGAAACAACGAAACAACGAAACAACGAAACAACGAAACAACGAAACAACGAAACAACGAAACAACGAAACAACGAAACAACGAAACAACGAAACAACGAAACAACGAAACAACGAAACAACGAAACAACGAAACAACGAAACAACGAAACAACGAAACAACGAAACAACGAAACAACGAAACAACGAAACAACGAAACAACGAAACAACGAAACAACGAAACAACGAAACAACGAAACAACGAAACAACGAAACAACGAAACAACGAAACAACGAAACAACGAAACAACGAAACAACGAAACAACGAAACAACGAAACAACGAAACAACGAACCAACGGACCAACGAACCAACGAACCAACGAACCAACGAACCAACGAACCAACGAACCAACGAACCAACGAAACAACGAAACAACGAACCAACGAACCAACGAACCAACGAACCAACGAACCAACGAACCAACGAACCAACGAACCAACGAACCAACGAACCAACGAACCAACGAACCAACGAACCAACGAACCAACGAACCAACGAACCAACGAACCAACGAACCAACGAACCAACGAACCAACGAACCAACGAACCAACGAACCAACGAACCAACGAACCAACGAACCAACGAACCAACGAACCAACGAACCAACGAACCAACGAACCAACGAACCAACGAACCAACGAACCAACGAACCAACGAACCAACGAACCAACGAACCAACGAACCAACGAACCAACGAACCAACGAACCAACGAACCAACGAACCAACGAACCAACGAACCAACGAACCAACGAACCAACGAACCAACGAACCAACGAACCAACGAACAAACGAACAAAAGAACCAACGAACCAACGAACCAACGAACCAACGAACAAACGAACAAACGAATAAACGAACAAACGAACAAACGAACAAAGGAACAAACGATCCAACGAACAAACGAAGAAACGAGCAAACGTAGAAACGAACAAACGAACAAAAGAACAAACGAACAAACGAACAAACGAACAAACGAAAAAACGAAAAAACGAACAAAGAGACAAAGAAACAAAAGAACCAACGAAACAACGAAACAACGAAACAACGAAACAACGAAACAACGAAACAACGAAACAACGAAACAACGAAACAACGAAACAACGAAACAACGAAACAACGAAACAACGAAACAACGAAACAACGAAACAACGAAACAACGAAACAACGAAACAACGAAACAACGAAACAACGAAACAACGAAACAACGAAACAACGAAACAACGAAACAACGAAACAACGAAACAACGAAACAACGAAACAACGAAACAACGAAACAACGAAACAACGAAACAACGAAACAACGAACCTTCGAACCAACGAACCAACGAACCAACGATCCAACGAACCAACGAACCAACGAACCAACGAACCAACGAACCAACGAACCAACGAACCAACGAACCAACAAACAAACGAACCAACGAACCAACGAACCAACGATACAACGAAACAACGAAACAACGAAACAACGAGAAAACGAAACAACGAAACAACGAAACAACGAAACAACGAAACAACGAAACAACGAAACAACGAAACAACGAAACAACGAAACAACGAAACAACGAAACAACGAAACAACGAAACAACGAAACAACGAAACAACGAAACAACGTAACAACGAAACAACGAAACAACGAAACAACGAAACAACGAAACAACGAAACAACGAAACAACGAAATAACGAAACAACGAAACAACGAAACAACGAAACAACGAAACAACGTAACAACGAAACAACGAAACAACGAAACAACGAAACAACGAAACAACGAAACAACGAAACAACGAACCAACGAACCAACGAACCAACGAACCAACGAACCAACGAACCAACGAACCAACGAACCAACGAACCAACGAACCAACGAACCAACGAACCAACGAACAAACGAACAAAAGAACCAACGAACCAACGAACAAACGAACAAACGAACAAACGAACAAACGAACAAACGAACAAACGAACAAACGAACAAACGAACAAACGAACAAACGAGCAAACGAAGAAACGAACAAACGAACAAAAGAACAAACGAACAAACGAACAAACGAACAAACGAACAAACGAACAAACGAACAAACGAACAAACGAACAAACGAACAAACGAACAAACGAACAAACGAACAAACGAACAAACGAACAAACGAACATACGAAGAAACAGACAAAGAAACAAACGAACCAAAGAAACAACGAAACAACGAAACAACGAAACAACGAAACAACGAAACAACGAAACAACGAAACAACGAAACAACGAAACAACGAAACAACGAAACAACGAAACAACGAAACAACGAAACAACGAAACAACGAAACAACGAAACAACGAAACAACGAAACAACGAAACAACGAAACAACGAAACAACGAAACAACGAAACAACGAAACAACGAAACAACGAAACAACGAAACAACGAAACAACGAAACAACGAAACAACGAAACAACGAAACAACGAAACAACGAAACAACGAAACAACGAAACAACGAAACAACGAAACAACGTAACAACGAAACAACGAAACAACGAAACAACGAACCAACGAACCAACGAACCAACGAAACAACGAAACAACGAAACAACGAACCAACGAAACAGCGAAACAACGAAACAACGAAACAACGAAACAACGAAACAACGAAACAACGAAACAACGAAACAACGAAACAACGAAACAACGAAACAACGAAACAACGAAACAACGAAACAACGAAACAACGAAACAACGAAACAACGAAACAACGAAACAACGAAACAACGAAACAACGAAACAACGAAACAACGAAACAACGAAACAACGAAACAACGAAACAACGAAACAACGAAACAACGAAACAACGAAACAACGAAACAACGAAACAACGAAACAACGAAACAACGAAACAACGAAACAACGAACCAACGAACCAACGAACCAACGAACCAACGAACCAACGAACCAACGAACCAACGAACCAACGAACCAACGAACCAACGAACCAACGAACCAACGAACCAACGAACCAACGAACCAACGAACCAACGAACCAACGAACCAACGAACCAACGAACCAACGAACCAACGAACCAACGAACCAACGAACCAACGAACCAACGAACCAACGAACCAACGAACCAACGAACCAACGAACCAACGAACCAACGAACCAACGAACCAACGAACCAACGAACCAACGAACCAACGAACCAACGAACCAACGAACCAACGAACCAACGAACCAACGAACCAACGAACCAACGAACCAACGAACCAACGAACCAACGAACCAACGAACCAACGAACCAACGAACCAACGAACCAACGAACCAACGAACCAACGAACCAACGAACCAACGAACCAACGAACCAACGAACCAACGAACCAACGAACCAACGAACCAACGAACCAACGAACCAACGAACCAACGAACCAACGAACCAACGAACCAACGAACCAACGAACCAACGAACCAACGAACCAACGAACCAACGAACCAACGAACCAACGAACCAACGAACCAACGAACCAACGAACCAACGAACCAACGAACCAACGAACCAACGAACCAACGAACCAACGAACCAACGAACCAACGAACCAACGAACCAACGAACCAACGAACCAACGAACCAACGAACCAACGAACCAACGAACCAACGAACCAACGAACCAACGAACCAACGAACCAAAGAACCAACGAAACAACGAAACAACGAAACAACGAAACAACGTAACAACGAAACAACGAAACAACGAAACAACGAACCAACGAACCAACGAACCAACGAACCAACGAAACAACGAAACAACGAACCAACGAAACAACGAAACAACGAAACAACGAAACAACGAACCAACGAACCAACGAACCAACGAACAAACGAACAAAAGAACCAACGAACCAACGAACCAACGAACCAACGAACCAACGAACAAACGAACAAACGAACAAACGAACAAACGAACAAACGAACAAAGGAACAAACGATCCAACGAACAAACGAAGAAACGAGCAAACGTAGAAACGAACAAACGAACAAAAGAACAAACGAACAAACGAACAAACGAACAAACGAACAAACGAACAAACGAACAAACGAAAAAACGAAAAAACGAACAAAGAGACAAAGAAACAAAAGAACCAACGAAACAACGAAACAACGAAACAACGAAACAACGAAACAACGAAACAACGAAACAACGAAGCAACGAAACAACGAAACAACGAAACAACGAAACAACGAAACAACGAAACAACGAAACAACGTAACAACGAAACAACGAAACAACGAAACAACGAACCAACGAACCAACGAACCAACGAAACAACGAAACAACGAAACAACGAAACAACGAAACAACGAAACAACGAAACAACGAAACAACGAAACAACGAAACAACGAAACAACGAAACAACGAAACAACGAAACAACGAAACAACGAAACAACGTAACAACGAAACAACGAAACAACGAAACAACGAAACAACGAAACAACGAAACAACGAAACAACGAAACAACGAAATAACGAAACAACGAAACAACGAAACAACGAAACAACGAAACAACGTAACAACGAAACAACGAAACAACGAAACAACGAAACAACGAAACAACGAAACAACGAAACAACGAACCAACGAACCAACGAACCAACGAACCAACGAACCAACGAACCAACGAACCAACGAACCAACGAACCAACGAACCAACGAACAAACGAACAAAAGAACCAACGAAACAACGAAACAACGAAACAACGAAACAACGAACCAACGAAACAACGAAACAACGAAACAACGAAACAACGAAACAACGAAACAACGAAACAACGAAACAACGAAACAACGAAACAACGAAACAACGAAACAACGAAACAACGAAACAACGAAACAACGAAACAACGAAACAACGAACCTTCGAACCAACGAACCAACGAACCAACGATCCAACGAACCAACGAACCAACGAACCAACGAACCAACGAACCAACGAACCAACGAACCAACGAACCAACGAACCAACGAACCAACGAACCAACGAACCAACGAACCAACGAACCAACGAACCAACGAACCAACGAACCAACGAACCAACGAACCAACGAACCAACGAACCAACGAACCAACGAACCAACGAACCAACGAACCAACGAACCAACGAACCAACGAACCAACGAACCAAAGAACCAACGAAACAACGAAACAACGAAACAACGAAACAACGTAACAACGAAACAACGAAACAACGAAACAACGAACCAACGAACCAACGAACCAACGAACCAACGAAACAACGAAACAACGAACCAACGAAACAACGAAACAACGAAACAACGAAACAACGAACCAACGAACCAACGAACCAACGAACAAACGAACAAAAGAACCAACGAACCAACGAACCAACGAACCAACGAACCAACGAACCAACGAACCAACGAACAAACGAACAAACGAACAAACGAACAAACGAACAAACGAACAAAGGAACAAACGATCCAACGAACAAACGAAGAAACGAGCAAACGTAGAAACGAACAAACGAACAAAAGAACAAACGAACAAACGAACAAACGAACAAACGCACAAACGAACAAACGAAAAAACGAAAAAACGAACAAAGAGACAAAGAAACAAAAGAACCAACGAAACAACGAAACAACGAAACAACGAAACAACGAAACAACGAAACAACGAAACAACGAAACAACGAAACAACGAAACAACGAAACAACGAAACAACGAAACAACGAAACAACGAAACAACGAAACAACGAAACAACGAAACAACGTAACAACGAAACAACGAAACAACGAAACAACGAACCAACGAACCAACGAACCAACGAAACAACGAAACAACGAAACAACGAAACAACGAAACAACGAAACAACGAAACAACGAAACAACGAAACAACGAAACAACGAAACAACGAAACAACGAAACAACGAAACAACGAAACAACGAAACAACGAAACAACGAAACAACGAAACAACGAAACAACGAAACAACGAAACAACGAAACAACGAAACAACGAAACAACGAAACAACGAAACAACGAAACAACGAAACAACGAAACAACGAAACAACGAAACAACGAAACAACGAAACAACGAACCTTCGAACCAACGAACCAACGAACCAACGATCCAACGAACCAACGAACCAACGAACCAACGAACCAACGAACCAACGAACCAACGAACCAACGAACCAACAAACAAACGAACCAACGAACCAACGAACCAACGATACAACGAAACAACGAAACAACGAAACAACGAGAAAACGAAACAACGAAACAACGAAACAACGAAACAACGAAACAACGAAACAACGAAACAACGAAACAACGAAACAACGAAACAACGAAACAACGAAACAACGAAACAACGAAACAACGAAACAACGAAACAACGTAACAACGAAACAACGAAACAACGAAACAACGAAACAACGAAACAACGAAACAACGAAACAACGAAATAACGAAACAACGAAACAACGAAACAACGAAACAACGAAACAACGTAACAACGAAACAACGAAACAACGAAACAACGAAACAACGAAACAACGAAACAACGAAACAACGAACCAACGAACCAACGAACCAACGAACCAACGAACCAACGAACCAACGAACCAACGAACCAACGAACCAACGAACCAACGAACAAACGAACAAAAGAACCAACGAACCAACGAACCAACGAACAAACGAACAAACGAACAAACGAACAAACGAACAAACGAACAAAGAGACAAAGAAACAAAAGAACCAACGAAACAACGAAACAACGAAACAACGAAACAACGAAACAACGAAACAACGAAACAACGAAACAACGAAACAACGAAACAACGAAACAACGAAACAACGAAACAACGTAACAACGAAACAACGAAACAACGAAACAACGAACCAACGAACCAACGAAACAACGAAACAACGAAACAACGAAACAACGTAACAACGAAACAACGAAACAACGAACCAACGAACCAACGAAACAACGAACCAACGAAACAACGAAACAACGAAACAACGAAACAACGAACCAACGAAACAACGAAACAACGAAACAACGAAACAACGAAACAACGAAACAACGAAACAACGAAACAACGAAACAACGAAACAACGAAACAACGAAACAACGAAACAACGAAACAACGAAACAACGAAACAACGAAACAACGAAACAACGAACCTTCGAACCAACGAACCAACGAACCAACGATCCAACGAACAACGAACCAACGAACCAACGAACCAACGAACCAACGAACCAACGAACCAACGAACCAACGAACCAACAAACAAACGAACCAACGAACCAACGAACCAACGATACAACGAAACAACGAAACAACGAAACAACGAGAAAACGAAACAACGAAACAACGAAACAACGAAACAACGAAACAACGAAACAACGAAACAACGAAACAACGAAACAACGAAACAACGAAACAACGAAACAACGAAACAACGAAACAACGAAACAACGAAACAACGAAACAACGAAACAACGTAACAACGAAACAACGAAACAACGAAACAACGAAACAACGAAACAACGAAACAACGAAACAACGAAACAACGAAACAACGAAACAACGAAACAACGAAACAACGAAACAACGTAACAACGAAACAACGAAACAACGAAACAACGAAACAACGAAACAACGAAACAACGAAACAACGAACCAACGAACCAACGAACCAACGAACCAACGAACCAACGAACCAACGAACCAACGAACCAACGAACCAACGAACCAACGAACAAACGAACAAAAGAACCAACGAACCAACGAACCAACGAACAAACGAACAAACGAACAAACGAACAAACGAACAAACGAACAAACGAACAAACGAACAAACGAACAAACGAGCAAACGAAGAAACGAACAAACGAACAAAAGAACAAACGAACAAACGAACAAACGAACAAACGAACAAACGAACAAACGAACAAACGAACAAACGAACAAACGAACAAACGAACAAACGAACAAACGAACAAACGAACAAACGAACAAACGAAGAAACAGACAAAGAAACAAACGAACCAA
Organism: Andrena cerasifolii; assembly: GCF_050908995.1. Classification (NCBI taxonomy): domain Eukaryota; kingdom Metazoa; phylum Arthropoda; class Insecta; order Hymenoptera; family Andrenidae; genus Andrena; species Andrena cerasifolii. The sequence continues at coordinate 15,253 of NW_027486473.1, forward strand.
AGAAACAACGAAACAACGAAACAACGAAACAACGAAACAACGAAACAACGAAACAACGAAACAACGAAACAACGAAACAACGAAACAACGAAACAACGAAACAACGAAACAACGAAACAACGAAACAACGAAACAACGAAACAACGAAACAACGAAACAACGAAACAACGAAACAACGAAACAACGAAACAACGAAACAACGAAACAACGAAACAACGAAACAACGTAACAACGAAACAACGAAACAACGAACCAACGAACCAACGAACCAACGAACCAACGAACCAACGAAACAACGAACCAACGAAACAACGAAACAACGAACCAACGAAACAACGAAACAACGAAACACCGAAACAACGAAACAACGAAACAACGAAACAACGAAACAACGAAACAACGAAACAACGAAACAACGAAACAACGAAACAACGAAACAACGAAACAACGAAACAACGAAACAACGAAACAACGAAACAACGAAACAACGAAACAACGAAACAACGAAACAACGAAACAACGAAACAACGAAACAACGAAACAACGAACCAACGAACCAACGAACCAACGAACCAACGAACCAACGAACCAACGAACCAACGAACCAACGAACCAACGAACCAACGAACCAACGAACCAACGAACCAACGAACCAACGAACCAACGAACCAACGAACCAACGAACCAACGAACCAACGAACCAACGAACCAACGAACCAACGAACCAACGAACCAACGAACCAACGAACCAACGAACCAACGAACCAACGAACCAACGAACCAACGAACCAACGAACCAACGAACCAACGAACCAACGAACCAACGAACCAACGAACCAACGAACCAACGAACCAACGAACCAACGAACCAACGAACCAACGAACCAACGAACCAACGAACCAACGAACCAACGAACCAACGAACCAACGAACCAACGAACCAACGAACCAACGAACCAACGAACCAACGAACCAACGAACCAACGAACCAACGAACCAACGAACCAACGAACCAACGAACCAACGAACCAACGAACCAACGAACCAACGAACCAACGAACCAACGAACCAACGAACCAACGAACCAACGAACCAACGAACCAACGAACCAACGAACCAACGAACCAACGAACCAACGAACCAACGAACCAACGAACCAACGAACCAACGAACCAACGAACCAACGAACCAACGAACCAACGAACCAACGAACCAACGAACCAACGAACCAACGAACCAACGAACCAACGAACCAACGAACCAACGAACCAACGAACCAACGAACCAACGAACCAACGAAACAACGAAACAACGAAACAACGTAACAACGAAACAACGAAACAACGAAACAACGAACCAACGAACCAACGAACCAACGAACCAACGAAACAACGAAACAACGAACCAACGAAACAACGAAACAACGAAACAACGAAACAACGAACCAACGAACCAACGAACCAACGAACCAACGAACCAACGAACCAACGAACAAACGAACAAAAGAACCAACGAACCAACGAACCAACGAACCAACGAACAAACGAACAAACGAACAAACGAACAAACGAACAAACGAACAAAGGAACAAACCCCGAACAAACGAAGAAACGAGCAAACGTAGAAACGAACAAACGAACAAAAGAACAAACGAACAAACGAACAAACGAACAAACGAACAAACGAACAAACGAACAAACGAAAAAACGAAAAAACGAACAAAGAGACAAAGAAACAAAAGAACCAACGAAACAACGAAACAACGAAACAACGAAACAACGAAACAACGAAACAACGAAACAACGAAACAACGAAACAACGAAACAACGAAACAACGAAACAACGAAACAACGAAACAACGAAACAACGAAACAACGTAACAACGAAACAACGAAACAACGAAACAACGAACCAACGAACCAACGAACCAACGAACCAACGAAACAACGAAACAACGAACCAACGAAACAACGAAACAACGAAACAACGAAACAACGAAACAACGAAACAACGAAACAACGAAACAACGAAACAACGAAACAACGAAACAACGAAACAACGAAACAACGAAACAACGAAACAACGAAACAACGAAACAACGAAACAACGAAACAACGAAACAACGAAACAACGAAACAACGAAACAACGAAACAACGAAACAACGAAACAACGAAACAACGAAACAACGAAACAACGAAACAACGAAACAACGAAACAACGAAACAACGAACCAACGAACCAACGAACCAACGACCAACGAACCAACGAACCAACGAACCAACGAACCAACGAACCAACGTACCAACGAACCAACGAACCAACGAACCAACGAACCAACGAACCAACGAACCAACGAACCAACGAACCAACGAACCAACGAACCAACGAACCAACGAACCAACGAACCAACGAACCAACGAACCAACGAACCAACGAACCAACGAACCAACGAACAAACGAACAAAAGAACCAACGAACCAACGAACCAACGAACCAACGAACCAACGAACCAACGAACAAACGAACAAACGAACAAACGAACAAACGAACAAAGGAACAAACGATCCAACGAACAAACGAAGAAACGAGCAAACGTAGAAACGAACAAACGAACAAAAGAACAAACGAACAAACGAACAAACGAACAAAGGAACAAACGAACAAACGAAAAAACGAAAAAACGAACAAAGAGACAAAGAAACAAAAGAACCAACGAAACAACGAAACAACGAAACAACGAAACAACGAAACAACGAAACAACGAAACAACGAAACAACGAAACAACGAAACAACGAAACAACGCAACAACGAAACAACGAAACAACGAAACAACGAAACAACGAAACAACGAAACAACGAAACAACGAAACAACGAAACAACGAAACAACGAAACAACGAAACAACGAAACAACGAAACAACGAAACAACGAAACAACGAAACAACGAAACAACGAAACAACGAAACAACGAAACAACGAAACAACGAAACAACGAAACAACGAAACAACGAAACAACGAACCTTCGAACCAACGAACCAACGATCCAACGATCCAACGAACCAACGAACCAACGAACCAACGAACCAACGAACCAACGAACCAACGAACCAACGAACCAACGAACCAACGAACCAACGAACCAACGAACCAACGAACCAACGAACCAACGAACCAACGAACCAACGAACCAACGAACCAACGAACCAACGAACCAACGAACCAACGAACCAACGAACCAACGAACCAACGAACCAACGAACCAACGAACCAACGAACCAACGAACCAACGAACCAACGAACCAACGAACCAACGAACCAACGAACCAACGAACCAACGAACCAACGAACCAACGAACCAACGAACCAACGAACCAACGAACCAACGAACCAACGAACCAACGAACCAACGAACCAACGAACCAACGAACCAACGAACCAACGAACCAACGAACCAACGAACCAACGAACCAACGAACCAACGAACCAACGAACCAACGAACCAACGAACCAACGAACCAACGAACCAACGAACCAACGAACCAACGAACCAACGAACCAACGAACCAACGAACCAACGAAACAACGAAACAACGAAACAACGTAACAACGAAACAACGAAACAACGAAACAACGAACCAACGAACCAACGAACCAACGAACCAACGAAACAACGAAACAACGAACCAACGAAACAACGAAACAACGAAACAACGAAACAACGAACCAACGAACCAACGAACCAACGAACCAACGAACCAACGAACAAACGAACAAAAGAACCAACGAACCAACGAACCAACGAACCAACGAACCAACGAACAAACGAACAAACGAACAAACGAACAAACGAACAAACGAACAAAGGAACAAACGATCCAACGAACAAACGAAGAAACGAGCAAACGTAGAAACGAACAAACGAACAAAAGAACAAACGAACAAACGAACAAACGAACAAACGAACAAACGAACAAACGAAAAAACGAAAAAACGAACAAAGAGACAAAGAAACAAAAGAACCAACGAAACAACGAAACAACGAAACAACGAAACAAACAACGAAACAACGAAACAACGAAACAACGAAACAACGAAACAACGAAACAACGAAACAACGAAACAACGAACAACGAAACAACGAAACAACGAAACAACGAAACAACGAAACAACGAAACAACGAAACAACGAACCAACGAACCAACGAACCAACGAACCAACGAAACAACGAAACAACGAAACAACGAAACAACGAAACAACGAAACAACGAAACAACGAAACAACGAAACAACGAAACAACGAAACAACGAAACAACGAAACAACGAAACAACGAAACAACGAAACAACGAAACAACGAAACAACGAAACAACGAAACAACGAAACAACGAAACAACGAAACAACGAAACAACGAAACAACGAAACAACGAAACAACGAAACAACGAAACAACGAAACAACGAAACAACGAAACAACGAAACAACGAAACAACGAAACAACGAAACAACGAACAACGAACAACGAACCAACGAACCAACGAACCAACGAACCAACGAACCAACGAACCAACGAACCAACGAACCAACGAACCAACGAACCAACGAACCAACGAACCAACGAACCAACGAACCAACGAACCAACGAACCAACGAACCAACGAACCAACGAACCAACGAACCAACGAACCAACGAACCAACGAACCAACGAACCAACGAACCAACGAACCAACGAACAAACGAACAAAAGAACCAACGAACCAACGAACCAACGAACCAACGAACCAACGAACCAACGAACCAACGAACAAACGAACAAACGAACAAACGAACAAACGAACAAAGGAACAAACGATCCAACGAACAAACGAAGAAACGAGCAAACGTAGAAACGAACAAACGAACAAAAGAACAAAAGAACAAACGAACAAACGAACAAACGAACAACAAAGAGACAAAGAAACAAAAGAACCAACGAAACAACGAAACAACGAAACAACGAAACAACGAAACAACGAAACAACGAAACAACGAAACAACGAAACAACGAAACAACGAAACGAAACAACGAAACAACGAAACAACGAAACAACGAAACAACGCAACAACGAAACAACGAAACAACGAAACAACGAAACAACGAAACAACGAAACAACGAAACAACGAAACAACGAAACAACGAAACAACGAAACAACGAAACAACGAAACAACGAAACAACGAAACAACGAAACAACGAAACAACGAAACAACGAAACAACGAAACAACGAAACAACGAAACAACGAAACAACGAACCTTCGAACCAACGAACCAACGATCCAACGAACCAACGAACCAACGAACCAACGAACCAACGAACCAACGAACCAACGAACCAACGAACCAACGAACAAACGAACAAAAGAACCAACGAACCAACGAACCAACGAACAAACGAACAAACGAACAAACGAACAAACGAACAAACGAACAAACGAACAAACGATCCAACGAACAAACGAACAAACGAGCAAACGAAGAAACGAACAAACGAACAAAAGAACAAACGAACAAACGAACAAACGAACAAACGAACAAACGAACAAACGAACAAACGAACAAACGAACAAACGAACAAACGAACAAACGAACAAACGAACAAACGAACAAACGAACAAACAGACAAAGAAACAAACGAACCAAAGAAACAACGAAACAACGAAACAACGAAACAACGAAACAACGAAACAACGAAACAACGAAACAACGAAACAACGAAACAACGAAACAACGAAACAACGAAACAACGAAACAACGAAACAACGAAACAACGAAACAACGAAACAACGAAACAACGAAACAACGAAACAACGAAACAACGAAACAACGAAACAACGAAACAACGAAACAACGAAACAACGAAACAACGAAACAACGAAACAACGAAACAACGAAACAACGAAACAACGAAACAACGAAACAACGAAACAACGAAACAACGAAACAACGAAACAACGAAACAACGAAACAACGAAACAACGAAACAACGAAACAACGAAACAACGAAACAACGAAAAAACGAAACACCGAAACAACGAAACAACGAAACAACGAAACAACGTAACAACGAAACAACGAAACAACGAAACAACGAAACAACGAAACAAGGAAACAACGAAACAACGTAACAACGAAACAACGAAACAACGAAACAACGAACCAACGAACCAACGAACCAACGAACCAACGAACCAACGAAACAACGAACCAACGAACCAACGAAACAACGAAACAACGAAACAACGAAACAACGAAACAACGAAACAACGAAACAACGAAACAACGAAACAACGAAACAACGAAACAACGAAACAACGAAACAACGAAACAACGAAACAACGAAACAACGAAACAACGAAACAACGAAACAACGAAACAACGAAACAACGAAACAACGAAACAACGAAACAACGAAACAACGAAACAACGAAACAACGAAACAACGAAACAACGAAACAACGAAACAACGAAACAACGAAACAACGAAACAACGAAACAACGAAACAACGAAACAACGAAACAACGAAACAACGAATCAACGAACCAACGAACCAACGAACCAACGAACCAACGAACCAACGAACCAACGAACCAACGAACCAACGAACCAACGAACCAACGAACAAACGAACAAAAGAACCAACGAACCAACGAACCAACGAACCAACGAACAAACGAACAAACGAACAAACGAACAAACGAACAAACGAACAAAGGAACAAACGATCCAACGAACAAACGAAGAAACGAGCAAACGTAGAAACGAACAAACGAACAAAAGAACAAACGAACAAACGAACAAACGAACAAACGAACAAACGAACAAACGAAAAAACGAAAAAACGAACAAACGAACAAACGAACAAACGAACAAACGAACAAACAGACAAAGAAACAAACGAACCAAAGAAACAACGAAACAACGAAACAACGAAACAACGAAACAACGAACCAACGAACCAACGAACCAACGAACAAACGAACAAAAGAACAAATGAACAAACGAACAAACGAACAAACGATTAAAGAGACAAAGAAACAAAAGAACCAACGAAACAACGAAACAACGAAACAACGAAACAACGAAACAACGAAACAACGAAACAACGAAACAACGAAACAACGAAACAACGAAACAACGAAACAACGAAACAACGAAACAACGAACCAACGAACCAACGAACCAACGAACCAACGAACCAACGAACCAACGAAACAACGTAACAACGAAACAACGAAACAACGAACCAACGAACCAACGAACCAACGAACCAAC
>NW_027486475.1:0-22542 GCF_050908995.1 Andrena cerasifolii
GTTTTGCAATATCGGTTTTTCAATATCGGTTTTGCAATATCAGTTTTTCGATATAGGTTTTTCAATATCGGTTTTTCAATATCGGTTCTAATATCGGATTTAACATCGGTTTTTGAATATCGGTTCTAATATCGGATTCAACATCGGTTTTTGAATATCGGTTCTAATATCGGATTCAATATCGGTTTTGCAATATCAGTTTTTCGATATAGGTTTTTCAATATCGGTTTTTCAATATCGGTTTTTCAATATCGGTTTTTCAATATCGGTTCTAATATCGGATTCAATATCGGTTTTTCAATTACGGTTTTGCAATATCAGTTTTTCGATATCAGTTTTTCAATATCGGTTTTTCAATATCGGTTCTAATATCGGATTCAATATCGGTTTTTGAATATCGGTTCTAATATCGGATTCAACATCGGTTTTTGAATATCGGTTCTAATATCGGATTCAATATCGGTTTTTGAATATCGGTTCTAATATCGGATTCAATATCGGTTTTGCAATATCAGTTTTTCGATATAGGTTTTTCAATATCGGTTTTTCAATATCGGTTTTTCAATATCGGTTCTAATATCGGATTCAATATCGGTTTTTCAATTACGGTTTTGCAATATCAGTTTTTCGATATAGGTTTTTCAATATCGGTTTTTCAATATCGGTTTTTGAATATCGGTTCTAATATCGGATTCAATATCGGTTTTTGAATATCGGTTCTAATATCGGATTCAATATCGGTTTTTGAATATCGGTTCTAATATCGGATTCAATATCGGTTTTTGAATATCGGTTCTAATATCGGATTCAATATCGGTTTTTGAATATCGGTTCTAATATCGGATTCAATATCGGTTTTGCAATATCAGTTTTTCGATATAGGTTTTTCAATATCGGTTTTTCAATATCGGTTTTTGAATATCGGTTCTAATATCGGATTCAATATCGGTTATTGAATATCGGTTCTAATATCGGATTCAATATCGGTTTTTCAATATCGGTTTTGCAATATCAGTTTTTCGATATCAGTTTTTCAATATCGGTTTTTCAATATCGGTTCTAATATCGGATTCAATATCGGTTTTTGAATATCGGTTCTAATATCGGATTCAATATCGGTTTTGCAATATCAGTTTTTCGATATAGGTTTTTCAATATCGGTTTTTCAATATCGGTTTTTCAATATCGGTTCTAATATCGGATTCAATATCGGTTTTTCAATTACGGTTTTGCAATATCAGTTTTTCGATATAGGTTTTTCAATATCGGTTTTTCAATATCGGTTTTTGAATATCGGTTCTAATATCGGATTCAATATCGGTTTTTGAATATCGGTTCTAATATCGGATTCAATATCGGTTTTTGAATATCGGTTCTAATATCGGATTCAATATCGGTTTTTGAATATCGGTTCTAATATCGGATTCAATATCGGTTTTTCAATATCGGTTTTGCAATATCAGTTTTTCGATATCAGTTTTTCAATATCGGTTTTTCAATATCGGTTCTAATATCGGATTCAATATCGGTTTTTGAATATCGGTTCTAATATCGGATTCAACATCGGTTTTTGAATATCGGTTCTAATATCGGATTCAATATCGGTTTTGCAATATCAGTTTTTCGATATAGGTTTTTCAATATCGGTTTTTCAATATCGGTTCTAATATCGGATTCAATATCGGTTTTTCAATTACGGTTTTGCAATATCAGTTTTTCGATATAGGTTTTTCAATATCGGTTTTTCAATATCGGTTTTTGAATATCGGTTCTAATATCGGATTCAATATCGGTTTTTGAATATCGGTTCTAATATCGGATTCAATATCGGTTTTTGAATATCGGTTCTAATATCGGATTCAATATCGGTTTTTCAATATCGGTTTTGCAATATCAGTTTTTCGATATCAGTTTTTCAATATCGGTTTTTCAATATCGGTTCTAATATCGGATTCAATATCGGTTTTTCAATATCGGTTTTTCAATATCGGTTTTTCAATATCGGTTTTTCAATATCAGTTTTTCAATATTTGTTTTTCAATATCGGTTTTTGAATATCGGTTCTAATATCGGATTCAATATCGGTTTTTCAATATCGGTTTTGCAATATCAGTTTTTCGATATAGGTTTTTCAATATCGGTTTTTCAATATCGGTTCTAATATCGGATTTAACATCGGTTTTTGAATATCGGTTCTAATATCGGATTCAACATCGGTTTTTGAATATCGGTTCTAATATCGGATTCAATATCGGTTTTGCAATATCAGTTTTTCGATATAGGTTTTTCAATATCGGTTTTTCAATATCGGTTTTTCAATATCGGTTTTTCAATATCGGTTTTTCAATATCGGTTCTAATATCGGATTCAATATCGGTTTTTCAATTACGGTTTTGCAATATCAGTTTTTCGATATCAGTTTTTCAATATCGGTTTTTCAATATCGGTTCTAATATCGGATTCAATATCGGTTTTTGCATATCGGTTCTAATATCGGATTCAACATCGGTTTTTGAATATCGGTTCTAATATCGGATTCAATATCGGTTTTGCAATATCAGTTTTTCGATATAGGTTTTTCAATATCGGTTTTTCAATATCGGTTCTAATATCGGATTCAATATCGGTTTTTCAATTACGGTTTTGCAATATCAGTTTTTCGATATAGGTTTTTCAATATCGGTGTTTCAATATCGGTTCTAATATCGGATTCAACATCGGTTTTTGATTATCGGTTCTAATATCGGATTCAACATCGGTTTTCGAATATCGGTTCTAATATCGGATTCGACATCGGTTTTTGAATATCGGTTCTAATATCGGATTCAATATCGGTTTTTCAATATCGGTTTTTCAATATCGGTTTTGCAATATCGGTTTTTCAATATCGGTTTTGCAATATCAGTTTTTCGATATAGGTTTTTCAATATCGGTTTTTCAATATCGGTTCTAATATCGGATTTAACATCGGTTTTTGAATATCGGTTCTAATATCGGATTCAACATCGGTTTTTGAATATCGGTTCTAATATCGGATTCAATATCGGTTTTGCAATATCAGTTTTTCGATATAGGTTTTTCAATATCGGTTTTTCAATATCGGTTTTTCAATATCGGTTTTTCAATATCGGTTCTAATATCGGATTCAATATCGGTTTTTCAATTACGGTTTTGCAATATCAGTTTTTCGATATAGGTTTTTCAATATCGGTTTTTCAATATCGGTTTTTGAATATCGGTTCTAATATCGGATTCAATATCGGTTATTGAATATCGGTTCTAATATCGGATTCAATATCGGTTTTTCAATATCGGTTTTGCAATATCAGTTTTTCAATATCGGTTTTTCAATATCGGTTTTTCAATATCGGTTTTTCAATATCGGTTCTAATATCGGATTCAATATCGGTTTTTCAATTACGGTTTTGCAATATCAGTTTTTCGATATCAGTTTTTCAATATCGGTTTTTCAATATCGGTTCTAATATCGGATTCAATATCGGTTTTTCAATTACGGTTTTGCAATATCAGTTTTTCCATATAGGTTTTTCAATATCGGTTTTTCAATATCGGTTTTTGAATATCGGTTCTAATATCGGATTCAATATCGGTTATTGAATATCGGTTCTAATATCGGATTCAATATCGGTTTTTCAATATCGGTTTTGCAATATCAGTTTTTCGATATCAGTTTTTCAATATCGGTTTTTCAATATCGGTTCTAATATCGGATTCAATATCGGTTTTTGAATATCGGTTCTAATATCGGATTCAACATCGGTTTTTGGATATCGGTTCTAATATCGGATTCAATATCGGTTTTGCAATATCAGTTTTTCGATATAGGTTTTTCAATATCGGTTTTTCAATATCGGTTTTTCAATATCGGTTCTAATATCGGATTCAATATCGGTTTTTCAATTACGGTTTTGCAATATCAGTTTTTCGATATAGGTTTTTCAATATCGGTTTTTCAATATCGGTTTTTGAATATCGGTTCTAATATCGGATTCAATATCGGTTTTTGAATATCGGTTCTAATATCGGATTCAATATCGGTTTTTGAATATCGGTTCTAATATCGGATTCAATATCGGTTTTTGAATATCGGTTCTAATATCGGATTCAATATCGGTTTTTCAATATCGGTTTTGCAATATCAGTTTTTCGATATCAGTTTTTCAATATCGGTTTTTCAATATCGGTTCTAATATCGGATTCAATATCGGTTTTTGAATATCGGTTCTAATATCGGATTCAACATCGGTTTTTGAATATCGGTTCTAATATCGGATTCAATATCGGTTTTGCAATATCAGTTTTTCGATATAGGTTTTTCAATATCGGTTTTTCAATATCGGTTCTAATATCGGATTCAATATCGGTTTTTCAATATCGGTTTTTCAATATCAGTTTTTCAATATTTGTTTTTCAATATCGGTTTTTGAATATCGGTTCTAATATCGGATTCAATATCGGTTTTTCAATATCGGTTTTGCAATATCAGTTTTTCGATATAGGTTTTTCAATATCGGTTTTTCAATATCGGTTCTAATATCGGATTTAACATCGGTTTTTGAATATCGGTTCTAATATCGGATTCAACATCGGTTTTTGAATATCGGTTCTAATATCGGATTCAATATCGGTTTTGCAATATCAGTTTTTCGATATAGGTTTTTCAATATCGGTTTTTCAATATCGGTTTTTCAATATCAGTTTTTCAATATTTGTTTTTCAATATCGGTTTTTGAATATCGGTTCTAATATCGGATTCAATATCGGTTTTTCAATATCGGTTTTGCAATATCAGTTTTTCGATATAGGTTTTTCAATATCGGTGTTTCAATATCGGTTCTAATATCGGATTCAACATCGGTTTTTGAATATCGGTTCTAATATCGGATTCGATATAGGTTTTTCAATATCGGTTTTTCAATATCGGTTTTTGAATATCGGTTCTAATATCGGATTCGACATCGGTTTTTGAATATCGGTTCTAATATCGGATTCAATATCGGTTTTTCAATATCGGTATTTCAATATCGGTTTTGCAATATCAGTTTTTCGATATAGGTTTTTCAATATCGGTTTTTGAATATCGGTTCTAATATCGGATTCAATATCGGTTTTTGAATATCGGTTCTAATATCGGATTCAATATCGGTTTTTGATTATCGGTTCTAATATCGGATTCAACATCGGTTTTTGAATATCGGTTCTAATATCGGATTCGACATCGGTTTTTGAATATCGGTTCTAATATCGGATTCAATATCGGTTTTTCAATATCGGTTTTTCAATATCGGTTTTGCAATATCGGTTTTTCAATATCGGTTTTGCAATATCAGTTTTTCGATATAGGTTTTTCAATATCGGTTTTTCAATATCGGTTCTAATATCGGATTTAACATCGGTTTTTGAATATCGGTTCTAATATCGGATTCAACATCGGTTTTTGAATATCGGTTCTAATATCGGATTCAATATCGGTTTTGCAATATCAGTTTTTCGATATAGGTTTTTCAATATCGGTTTTTCAATATCGGTTTTTCAATATCGGTTCTAATATCGGATTCAATATCGGTTTTTCAATTACGGTTTTGCAATATCAGTTTTTCGATATAGGTTTTTCAATATCGGTTTTTCAATATCGGTTTTTGAATATCGGTTCTAATATCGGATTCGACATCGGTTTTTGAATATCGGTTCTAATATCGGATTCAATATCGGTTTTTGAATATCGGTTCTAATATCGGATTCAATATCGGTTTTTGAATATCGGTTCTAATATCGGATTCAATATCGGTTTTTGAATATCGGTTCTAATATCGGATTCAATATCGGTTTTTCAATATCGGTTTTGCAATATCGGTTTTTCAATATCGGTTTTTGAATATCGGTTCTAATATCGGATTCAATATCGGTTTTTGAATATCGGTTCTAATATCGGATTCAATATCGGTTTTTGAATATCGGTTCTAATATCGGATTCAATATCGGTTTTTCAATATCGGTTTTGCAATATCAGTTTTTCGATATCAGTTTTTCAATATCGGTTTTTCAATATCGGTTCTAATATCGGATTCAATATCGGTTTTTGAATATCGGTTCTAATATCGGATTCAACATCGGTTTTTGAATATCGGTTCTAATATCGGATTCAATATCGGTTTTGCAATATCAGTTTTTCGATATAGGTTTTTCAATATCGGTTTTTCAATATCGGTTCTAATATCGGATTCAATATCGGTTTTTCAATTACGGTTTTGCAATATCAGTTTTTCGATATAGGTTTTTCAATATCGGTTTTTCAATATCGGTTTTTGAATATCGGTTCTAATATCGGATTCAATATCGGTTTTTGAATATCGGTTCTAATATCGGATTCAATATCGGTTTTTGAATATCGGTTCTAATATCGGATTCAATATCGGTTTTTCAATATCGGTTTTGCAATATCAGTTTTTCGATATCAGTTTTTCAATATCGGTTTTTCAATATCGGTTCTAATATCGGATTCAATATCGGTTTTTCAATATCGGTTTTTCAATATCGGTTTTTCAATATCGGTTTTTCAATATCAGTTTTTCAATATTTGTTTTTCAATATCGGTTTTTGAATATCGGTTCTAATATCGGATTCAATATCGGTTTTTCAATATCGGTTTTGCAATATCAGTTTTTCGATATAGGTTTTTCAATATCGGTTTTTCAATATCGGTTCTAATATCGGATTTAACATCGGTTTTTGAATATCGGTTCTAATATCGGATTCAACATCGGTTTTTGAATATCGGTTCTAATATCGGATTCAATATCGGTTTTGCAATATCAGTTTTTCGATATAGGTTTTTCAATATCGGTTTTTCAATATCGGTTTTTCAATATCGGTTTTTCAATATCGGTTTTTCAATATCGGTTCTAATATCGGATTCAATATCGGTTTTTCAATTACGGTTTTGCAATATCAGTTTTTCGATATCAGTTTTTCAATATCGGTTTTTCAATATCGGTTCTAATATCGGATTCAATATCGGTTTTTGCATATCGGTTCTAATATCGGATTCAACATCGGTTTTTGAATATCGGTTCTAATATCGGATTCAATATCGGTTTTGCAATATCAGTTTTTCGATATAGGTTTTTCAATATCGGTTTTTCAATATCGGTTCTAATATCGGATTCAATATCGGTTTTTCAATTACGGTTTTGCAATATCAGTTTTTCGATATAGGTTTTTCAATATCGGTGTTTCAATATCGGTTCTAATATCGGATTCAACATCGGTTTTTGATTATCGGTTCTAATATCGGATTCAACATCGGTTTTCGAATATCGGTTCTAATATCGGATTCGACATCGGTTTTTGAATATCGGTTCTAATATCGGATTCAATATCGGTTTTTCAATATCGGTTTTTCAATATCGGTTTTGCAATATCGGTTTTTCAATATCGGTTTTGCAATATCAGTTTTTCGATATAGGTTTTTCAATATCGGTTTTTCAATATCGGTTCTAATATCGGATTTAACATCGGTTTTTGAATATCGGTTCTAATATCGGATTCAACATCGGTTTTTGAATATCGGTTCTAATATCGGATTCAATATCGGTTTTGCAATATCAGTTTTTCGATATAGGTTTTTCAATATCGGTTTTTCAATATCGGTTTTTCAATATCGGTTTTTCAATATCGGTTCTAATATCGGATTCAATATCGGTTTTTCAATTACGGTTTTGCAATATCAGTTTTTCGATATAGGTTTTTCAATATCGGTTTTTCAATATCGGTTTTTGAATATCGGTTCTAATATCGGATTCAATATCGGTTATTGAATATCGGTTCTAATATCGGATTCAATATCGGTTTTTCAATATCGGTTTTGCAATATCAGTTTTTCAATATCGGTTTTTCAATATCGGTTTTTCAATATCGGTTTTTCAATATCGGTTCTAATATCGGATTCAATATCGGTTTTTCAATTACGGTTTTGCAATATCAGTTTTTCGATATCAGTTTTTCAATATCGGTTTTTCAATATCGGTTCTAATATCGGATTCAATATCGGTTTTTCAATTACGGTTTTGCAATATCAGTTTTTCCATATAGGTTTTTCAATATCGGTTTTTCAATATCGGTTTTTGAATATCGGTTCTAATATCGGATTCAATATCGGTTATTGAATATCGGTTCTAATATCGGATTCAATATCGGTTTTTCAATATCGGTTTTGCAATATCAGTTTTTCGATATCAGTTTTTCAATATCGGTTTTTCAATATCGGTTCTAATATCGGATTCAATATCGGTTTTTGAATATCGGTTCTAATATCGGATTCAACATCGGTTTTTGGATATCGGTTCTAATATCGGATTCAATATCGGTTTTGCAATATCAGTTTTTCGATATAGGTTTTTCAATATCGGTTTTTCAATATCGGTTTTTCAATATCGGTTCTAATATCGGATTCAATATCGGTTTTTCAATTACGGTTTTGCAATATCAGTTTTTCGATATAGGTTTTTCAATATCGGTTTTTCAATATCGGTTTTTGAATATCGGTTCTAATATCGGATTCAATATCGGTTTTGAATATCGGTTCTAATATCGGATTCAATATCGGTTTTTGAATATCGGTTCTAATATCGGATTCAATATCGGTTTTTGAATATCGGTTCTAATATCGGATTCAATATCGGTTTTTCAATATCGGTTTTGCAATATCAGTTTTTCGATATCAGTTTTTCAATATCGGTTTTTCAATATCGGTTCTAATATCGGATTCAATATCGGTTTTTGAATATCGGTTCTAATATCGGATTCAACATCGGTTTTTGAATATCGGTTCTAATATCGGATTCAATATCGGTTTTGCAATATCAGTTTTTCGATATAGGTTTTTCAATATCGGTTTTTCAATATCGGTTCTAATATCGGATTCAATATCGGTTTTTCAATATCGGTTTTTCAATATCAGTTTTTCAATATTTGTTTTTCAATATCGGTTTTTGAATATCGGTTCTAATATCGGATTCAATATCGGTTTTTCAATATCGGTTTTGCAATATCAGTTTTTCGATATAGGTTTTTCAATATCGGTTTTTCAATATCGGTTCTAATATCGGATTTAACATCGGTTTTTGAATATCGGTTCTAATATCGGATTCAACATCGGTTTTTGAATATCGGTTCTAATATCGGATTCAATATCGGTTTTGCAATATCAGTTTTTCGATATAGGTTTTTCAATATCGGTTTTTCAATATCGGTTTTTCAATATCAGTTTTTCAATATTTGTTTTTCAATATCGGTTTTTGAATATCGGTTCTAATATCGGATTCAATATCGGTTTTTCAATATCGGTTTTGCAATATCAGTTTTTCGATATAGGTTTTTCAATATCGGTGTTTCAATATCGGTTCTAATATCGGATTCAACATCGGTTTTTGAATATCGGTTCTAATATCGGATTCGATATAGGTTTTTCAATATCGGTTTTTCAATATCGGTTTTTGAATATCGGTTCTAATATCGGATTCGACATCGGTTTTTGAATATCGGTTCTAATATCGGATTCAATATCGGTTTTTCAATATCGGTATTTCAATATCGGTTTTGCAATATCAGTTTTTCGATATAGGTTTTTCAATATCGGTTTTTGAATATCGGTTCTAATATCGGATTCAATATCGGTTTTTGAATATCGGTTCTAATATCGGATTCAATATCGGTTTTTGATTATCGGTTCTAATATCGGATTCAACATCGGTTTTTGAATATCGGTTCTAATATCGGATTCGACATCGGTTTTTGAATATCGGTTCTAATATCGGATTCAATATCGGTTTTTCAATATCGGTTTTTCAATATCGGTTTTGCAATATCGGTTTTTCAATATCGGTTTTGCAATATCAGTTTTTCGATATAGGTTTTTCAATATCGGTTTTTCAATATCGGTTCTAATATCGGATTTAACATCGGTTTTTGAATATCGGTTCTAATATCGGATTCAACATCGGTTTTTGAATATCGGTTCTAATATCGGATTCAATATCGGTTTTGCAATATCAGTTTTTCGATATAGGTTTTTCAATATCGGTTTTTCAATATCGGTTTTTCAATATCGGTTCTAATATCGGATTCAATATCGGTTTTTCAATTACGGTTTTGCAATATCAGTTTTTCGATATAGGTTTTTCAATATCGGTTTTTCAATATCGGTTTTTGAATATCGGTTCTAATATCGGATTCGACATCGGTTTTTGAATATCGGTTCTAATATCGGATTCAATATCGGTTTTTGAATATCGGTTCTAATATCGGATTCAATATCGGTTTTTGAATATCGGTTCTAATATCGGATTCAATATCGGTTTTTGAATATCGGTTCTAATATCGGATTCAATATCGGTTTTTCAATATCGGTTTTGCAATATCGGTTTTTCAATATCGGTTTTTGAATATCGGTTCTAATATCGGATTCAATATCGGTTTTTGAATATCGGTTCTAATATCGGATTCAATATCGGTTTTTGAATATCGGTTCTAATATCGGATTCAATATCGGTTTTTCAATATCGGTTTTGCAATATCAGTTTTTCGATATCAGTTTTTCAATATCGGTTTTTCAATATCGGTTCTAATATCGGATTCAATATCGGTTTTTCAATATCGGTTTTTCAATATCGGTTTTTCAATATCAGTTTTTCAATATTTGTTTTTCAATATCGGTTTTTGAATATCGGTTCTAATATCGGATTCAATATCGGTTTTTCAATATCGGTTTTGCAATATCAGTTTTTCGATATAGGTTTTTCAATATCGGTGTTTCAATATCGGTTCTAATATCGGATTCAACATCGGTTTTTGATTATCGGTTCTAATATCGGATTCAACATCGGTTTTGCAATATCGGTTTTTCAATATCGGTTTTGCAATATCAGTTTTTCGATATAGGTTTTTCAATATCGGTTTTTCAATATCGGTTCTAATATCGGATTTAACATCGGTTTTTGAATATCGGTTCTAATATCGGATTCAACATCGGTTTTTGAATATCGGTTCTAATATCGGATTCAATATCGGTTTTGCAATATCAGTTTTTCGATATAGGTTTTTCAATATCGGTTTTTCAATATCGGTTTTTCAATATCGGTTTTTCAATATCGGTTTTTCAATATCGGTTCTAATATCGGATTCAATATCGGTTTTTCAATTACGGTTTTGCAATATCAGTTTTTCGATATCAGTTTTTCAATATCGGTTTTTCAATATCGGTTCTAATATCGGATTCAATATCGGTTTTTGAATATCGGTTCTAATATCGGATTCAACATCGGTTTTTGAATATCGGTTCTAATATCGGATTCAATATCGGTTTTTGAATATCGGTTCTAATATCGGATTCAATATCGGTTTTGCAATATCAGTTTTTCGATATAGGTTTTTCAATATCGGTTTTTCAATATCGGTTTTTCAATATCGGTTCTAATATCGGATTCAATATCGGTTTTTCAATTACGGTTTTGCAATATCAGTTTTTCGATATAGGTTTTTCAATATCGGTTTTTCAATATCGGTTTTTGAATATCGGTTCTAATATCGGATTCAATATCGGTTTTTGAATATCGGTTCTAATATCGGATTCAATATCGGTTTTTGAATATCGGTTCTAATATCGGATTCAATATCGGTTTTTGAATATCGGTTCTAATATCGGATTCAATATCGGTTTTTGAATATCGGTTCTAATATCGGATTCAACATCGGTTTTTGAATATCGGTTCTAATATCGGATTCAATATCGGTTTTGCAATATCAGTTTTTCGATATAGGTTTTTCAATATCGGTTTTTCAATATCGGTTTTTCAATATCAGTTTTTCAATATTTGTTTTTCAATATCGGTTTTTGAATATCGGTTCTAATATCGGATTCAATATCGGTTTTTCAATATCGGTTTTGCAATATCAGTTTTTCGATATAGGTTTTTCAATATCGGTGTTTCAATATCGGTTCTAATATCGGATTCAACATCGGTTTTTGAATATCGGTTCTAATATCGGATTCGATATAGGTTTTTCAATATCGGTTTTTCAATATCGGTTTTTGAATATCGGTTCTAATATCGGATTCGACATCGGTTTTTGAATATCGGTTCTAATATCGGATTCAATATCGGTTTTTCAATATCGGTATTTCAATATCGGTTTTGCAATATCAGTTTTTCGATATAGGTTTTTCAATATCGGTTTTTGAATATCGGTTCTAATATCGGATTCAATATCGGTTTTTGAATATCGGTTCTAATATCGGATTCAATATCGGTTTTTGATTATCGGTTCTAATATCGGATTCAACATCGGTTTTTGAATATCGGTTCTAATATCGGATTCGACATCGGTTTTTGAATATCGGTTCTAATATCGGATTCAATATCGGTTTTTCAATATCGGTTTTTCAATATCGGTTTTGCAATATCGGTTTTTCAATATCGGTTTTGCAATATCAGTTTTTCGATATAGGTTTTTCAATATCGGTTTTTCAATATCGGTTCTAATATCGGATTTAACATCGGTTTTTGAATATCGGTTCTAATATCGGATTCAACATCGGTTTTTGAATATCGGTTCTAATATCGGATTCAATATCGGTTTTGCAATATCAGTTTTTCGATATAGGTTTTTCAATATCGGTTTTTCAATATCGGTTTTTCAATATCGGTTCTAATATCGGATTCAATATCGGTTTTTCAATTACGGTTTTGCAATATCAGTTTTTCGATATAGGTTTTTCAATATCGGTTTTTCAATATCGGTTTTTGAATATCGGTTCTAATATCGGATTCGACATCGGTTTTTGAATATCGGTTCTAATATCGGATTCAATATCGGTTTTTGAATATCGGTTCTAATATCGGATTCAATATCGGTTTTTGAATATCGGTTCTAATATCGGATTCAATATCGGTTTTTGAATATCGGTTCTAATATCGGATTCAATATCGGTTTTTCAATATCGGTTTTGCAATATCAGTTTTTCGATATCAGTTTTTCAATATCGGTTTTTCAATATCGGTTCTAATATCGGATTCAATATCGGTTTTTGAATATCGGTTCTAATATCGGATTCAACATCGGTTTTTGAATATCGGTTCTAATATCGGATTCAATATCGGTTTTGCAATATCAGTTTTTCGATATAGGTTTTTCAATATCGGTTTTTCAATATCGGTTCTAATATCGGATTCAATATCGGGTTTTCAATTACGGTTTTGCAATATCAGTTTTTCGATATAGGTTTTTCAATATCGGTTTTTCAATATCGGTTTTTGAATATCGGTTCTAATATCGGATTCAATATCGGTTTTTGAATATCGGTTCTAATATCGGATTCAATATCGGTTTTTGAATATCGGTTCTAATATCGGATTCAATATCGGTTTTTCAATATCGGTTTTGCAATATCAGTTTTTCGATATCAGTTTTTCAATATCGGTTTTTCAATATCGGTTCTAATATCGGATTCAATATCGGTTTTTCAATATCGGTTTTTCAATATCGGTTTTTCAATATCAGTTTTTCAATATTTGTTTTTCAATATCGGTTTTTGAATATCGGTTCTAATATCGGATTCAATATCGGTTTTTCAATATCGGTTTTGCAATATCAGTTTTTCGATATAGGTTTTTCAATATCGGTGTTTCAATATCGGTTCTAATATCGGATTCAACATCGGTTTTTGATTATCGGTTCTAATATCGGATTCAACATCGGTTTTCGAATATCGGTTCTAATATCGGATTCGACATCGGTTTTTGAATATCGGTTCTAATATCGGATTCAATATCGGTTTTTCAATATCGGTTTTTCAATATCGGTTTTGCAATATCGGTTTTTCAATATCGGTTTTGCAATATCAGTTTTTCGATATAGGTTTTTCAATATCGGTTTTTCAATATCGGTTCTAATATCGGATTTAACATCGGTTTTTGAATATCGGTTCTAATATCGGATTCAACATCGGTTTTTGAATATCGGTTCTAATATCGGATTCAATATCGGTTTTGCAATATCAGTTTTTCGATATAGGTTTTTCAATATCGGTTTTTCAATATCGGTTTTTCAATATCGGTTTTTCAATATCGGTTCTAATATCGGATTCAATATCGGTTTTTCAATTACGGTTTTGCAATATCAGTTTTTCGATATCAGTTTTTCAATATCGGTTTTTCAATATCGGTTCTAATATCGGATTCAATATCGGTTTTTGAATATCGGTTCTAATATCGGATTCAACATCGGTTTTTGAATATCGGTTCTAATATCGGATTCAATATCGGTTTTTGAATATCGGTTCTAATATCGGATTCAATATCGGTTTTGCAATATCAGTTTTTCGATATAGGTTTTTCAATATCGGTTTTTCAATATCGGTTTTTCAATATCGGTTCTAATATCGGATTCAATATCGGTTTTTCAATTACGGTTTTGCAATATCAGTTTTTCGATATAGGTTTTTCAATATCGGTTTTTCAATATCGGTTTTTGAATATCGGTTCTAATATCGGATTCAATATCGGTTTTTGAATATCGGTTCTAATATCGGATTCAATATCGGTTTTTGAATATCGGTTCTAATATCGGATTCAATATCGGTTTTTGAATATCGGTTCTAATATCGGATTCAATATCGGTTTTTGAATATCGGTTCTAATATCGGATTCAATATCGGTTTTGCAATATCAGTTTTTCGATATAGGTTTTTCAATATCGGTTTTTCAATATCGGTTTTTGAATATCGGTTCTAATATCGGATTCAATATCGGTTATTGAATATCGGTTCTAATATCGGATTCAATATCGGTTTTTCAATATCGGTTTTGCAATATCAGTTTTTCGATATCAGTTTTTCAATATCGGTTTTTCAATATCGGTTCTAATATCGGATTCAATATCGGTTTTTGAATATCGGTTCTAATATCGGATTCAATATCGGTTTTGCAATATCAGTTTTTCGATATAGGTTTTTCAATATCGGTTTTTCAATATCGGTTTTTCAATATCGGTTCTAATATCGGATTCAATATCGGTTTTTCAATTACGGTTTTGCAATATCAGTTTTTCGATATAGGTTTTTCAATATCGGTTTTTCAATATCGGTTTTTGAATATCGGTTCTAATATCGGATTCAATATCGGTTTTTGAATATCGGTTCTAATATCGGATTCAATATCGGTTTTTGAATATCGGTTCTAATATCGGATTCAATATCGGTTTTTGAATATCGGTTCTAATATCGGATTCAATATCGGTTTTTCAATATCGGTTTTGCAATATCAGTTTTTCGATATCAGTTTTTCAATATCGGTTTTTCAATATCGGTTCTAATATCGGATTCAATATCGGTTTTTGAATATCGGTTCTAATATCGGATTCAACATCGGTTTTTGAATATCGGTTCTAATATCGGATTCAATATCGGTTTTGCAATATCAGTTTTTCGATATAGGTTTTTCAATATCGGTTTTTCAATATCGGTTCTAATATCGGATTCAATATCGGTTTTTCAATTACGGTTTTGCAATATCAGTTTTTCGATATAGGTTTTTCAATATCGGTTTTTCAATATCGGTTTTTGAATATCGGTTCTAATATCGGATTCAATATCGGTTTTTGAATATCGGTTCTAATATCGGATTCAATATCGGTTTTTGAATATCGGTTCTAATATCGGATTCAATATCGGTTTTTCAATATCGGTTTTGCAATATCAGTTTTTCGATATCAGTTTTTCAATATCGGTTTTTCAATATCGGTTCTAATATCGGATTCAATATCGGTTTTTCAATATCGGTTTTTCAATATCGGTTTTTCAATATCGGTTTTTCAATATCAGTTTTTCAATATTTGTTTTTCAATATCGGTTTTTGAATATCGGTTCTAATATCGGATTCAATATCGGTTTTTCAATATCGGTTTTGCAATATCAGTTTTTCGATATAGGTTTTTCAATATCGGTTTTTCAATATCGGTTCTAATATCGGATTTAACATCGGTTTTTGAATATCGGTTCTAATATCGGATTCAACATCGGTTTTTGAATATCGGTTCTAATATCGGATTCAATATCGGTTTTGCAATATCAGTTTTTCGATATAGGTTTTTCAATATCGGTTTTTCAATATCGGTTTTTCAATATCGGTTTTTCAATATCGGTTTTTCAATATCGGTTCTAATATCGGATTCAATATCGGTTTTTCAATTACGGTTTTGCAATATCAGTTTTTCGATATCAGTTTTTCAATATCGGTTTTTCAATATCGGTTCTAATATCGGATTCAATATCGGTTTTTGCATATCGGTTCTAATATCGGATTCAATATCGGTTTTGCAATATCAGTTTTTCGATATAGGTTTTTCAATATCGGTTTTTCAATATCGGTTTTTCAATATCAGTTTTTCAATATTTGTTTTTCAATATCGGTTTTTGAATATCGGTTCTAATATCGGATTCAATATCGGTTTTTCAATATCGGTTTTGCAATATCAGTTTTTCGATATAGGTTTTTCAATATCGGTGTTTCAATATCGGTTCTAATATCGGATTCAACATCGGTTTTTGAATATCGGTTCTAATATCGGATTCGATATAGGTTTTCAATATCGGTTTTTCAATATCGGTTTTTGAATATCGGTTCTAATATCGGATTCGACATCGGTTTTTGAATATCGGTTCTAATATCGGATTCAATATCGGTTTTTCAATATCGGTATTTCAATATCGGTTTTGCAATATCAGTTTTTCGATATAGGTTTTTCAATATCGGTTTTTGAATATCGGTTCTAATATCGGATTCAATATCGGTTTTTGAATATCGGTTCTAATATCGGATTCAATATCGGTTTTTGATTATCGGTTCTAATATCGGATTCAACATCGGTTTTTGAATATCGGTTCTAATATCGGATTCGACATCGGTTTTTGAATATCGGTTCTAATATCGGATTCAATATCGGTTTTTCAATATCGGTTTTTCAATATCGGTTTTGCAATATCGGTTTTTCAATATCGGTTTTGCAATATCAGTTTTTCGATATAGGTTTTTCAATATCGGTTTTTCAATATCGGTTCTAATATCGGATTTAACATCGGTTTTTGAATATCGGTTCTAATATCGGATTCAACATCGGTTTTTGAATATCGGTTCTAATATCGGATTCAATATCGGTTTTGCAATATCAGTTTTTCGATATAGGTTTTTCAATATCGGTTTTTCAATATCGGTTTTTCAATATCGGTTCTAATATCGGATTCAATATCGGTTTTTCAATTACGGTTTTGCAATATCAGTTTTTCGATATAGGTTTTTCAATATCGGTTTTTCAATATCGGTTTTTGAATATCGGTTCTAATATCGGATTCGACATCGGTTTTTGAATATCGGTTCTAATATCGGATTCAATATCGGTTTTTGAATATCGGTTCTAATATCGGATTCAATATCGGTTTTTGAATATCGGTTCTAATATCGGATTCAATATCGGTTTTTGAATATCGGTTCTAATATCGGATTCAATATCGGTTTTTCAATATCGGTTTTGCAATATCAGTTTTTCGATATCAGTTTTTCAATATCGGTTTTTGAATATCGGTTCTAATATCGGATTCAATATCGGTTTTTGAATATCGGTTCTAATATCGGATTCAACATCGGTTTTTGAATATCGGTTCTAATATCGGATTCAATATCGGTTTTGCAATATCAGTTTTTCGATATAGGTTTTTCAATATCGGTTTTTCAATATCGGTTCTAATATCGGATTCAATATCGGGTTTTCAATTACGGTTTTGCAATATCAGTTTTTCGATATAGGTTTTTCAATATCGGTTTTTCAATATCGGTTTTTGAATATCGGTTCTAATATCGGATTCAATATCGGTTTTTGAATATCGGTTCTAATATCGGATTCAATATCGGTTTTTGAATATCGGTTCTAATATCGGATTCAATATCGGTTTTTCAATATCGGTTTTGCAATATCAGTTTTTCGATATCAGTTTTTCAATATCGGTTTTTCAATATCGGTTCTAATATCGGATTCAATATCGGTTTTTCAATATCGGTTTTTCAATATCGGTTTTTCAATATCAGTTTTTCAATATTTGTTTTTCAATATCGGTTTTTGAATATCGGTTCTAATATCGGATTCAATATCGGTTTTTCAATATCGGTTTTGCAATATCAGTTTTTCGATATAGGTTTTTCAATATCGGTGTTTCAATATCGGTTCTAATATCGGATTCAACATCGGTTTTTGATTATCGGTTCTAATATCGGATTCAACATCGGTTTTGCAATATCGGTTTTTCAATATCGGTTTTGCAATATCAGTTTTTCGATATAGGTTTTTCAATATCGGTTTTTCAATATCGGTTCTAATATCGGATTTAACATCGGTTTTTGAATATCGGTTCTAATATCGGATTCAACATCGGTTTTTGAATATCGGTTCTAATATCGGATTCAATATCGGTTTTGCAATATCAGTTTTTCGATATAGGTTTTTCAATATCGGTTTTTCAATATCGGTTTTTCAATATCGGTTTTTCAATATCGGTTCTAATATCGGATTCAATATCGGTTTTTCAATTACGGTTTTGCAATATCAGTTTTTCGATATCAGTTTTTCAATATCGGTTTTTCAATATCGGTTCTAATATCGGATTCAATATCGGTTTTTGAATATCGGTTCTAATATCGGATTCAACATCGGTTTTTGAATATCGGTTCTAATATCGGATTCAATATCGGTTTTTGAATATCGGTTCTAATATCGGATTCAATATCGGTTTTGCAATATCAGTTTTTCGATATAGGTTTTTCAATATCGGTTTTTCAATATCGGTTTTTCAATATCGGTTCTAATATCGGATTCAATATCGGTTTTTCAATTACGGTTTTGCAATATCAGTTTTTCGATATAGGTTTTTCAATATCGGTTTTTCAATATCGGTTTTTGAATATCGGTTCTAATATCGGATTCAATATCGGTTTTTGAATATCGGTTCTAATATCGGATTCAATATCGGTTTTTGAATATCGGTTCTAATATCGGATTCAATATCGGTTTTTGAATATCGGTTCTAATATCGGATTCAATATCGGTTTTTGAATATCGGTTCTAATATCGGATTCAACATCGGTTTTTGAATATCGGTTCTAATATCGGATTCAATATCGGTTTTGCAATATCAGTTTTTCGATATAGGTTTTTCAATATCGGTTTTTCAATATCGGTTTTTCAATATCAGTTTTTCAATATTTGTTTTTCAATATCGGTTTTTGAATATCGGTTCTAATATCGGATTCAATATCGGTTTTTCAATATCGGTTTTGCAATATCAGTTTTTCGATATAGGTTTTTCAATATCGGTGTTTCAATATCGGTTCTAATATCGGATTCAACATCGGTTTTTGAATATCGGTTCTAATATCGGATTCGATATAGGTTTTTCAATATCGGTTTTTCAATATCGGTTTTTGAATATCGGTTCTAATATCGGATTCGACATCGGTTTTTGAATATCGGTTCTAATATCGGATTCAATATCGGTTTTTCAATATCGGTATTTCAATATCGGTTTTGCAATATCAGTTTTTCGATATAGGTTTTTCAATATCGGTTTTTGAATATCGGTTCTAATATCGGATTCAATATCGGTTTTTGAATATCGGTTCTAATATCGGATTCAATATCGGTTTTTGATTATCGGTTCTAATATCGGATTCAACATCGGTTTTTGAATATCGGTTCTAATATCGGATTCGACATCGGTTTTTGAATATCGGTTCTAATATCGGATTCAATATCGGTTTTTCAATATCGGTTTTTCAATATCGGTTTTGCAATATCGGTTTTTCAATATCGGTTTTGCAATATCAGTTTTTCGATATAGGTTTTTCAATATCGGTTTTTCAATATCGGTTCTAATATCGGATTTAACATCGGTTTTTGAATATCGGTTCTAATATCGGATTCAACATCGGTTTTTGAATATCGGTTCTAATATCGGATTCAATATCGGTTTTGCAATATCAGTTTTTCGATATAGGTTTTTCAATATCGGTTTTTCAATATCGGTTTTTCAATATCGGTTCTAATATCGGATTCAATATCGGTTTTTCAATTACGGTTTTGCAATATCAGTTTTTCGATATAGGTTTTTCAATATCGGTTTTTCAATATCGGTTTTTGAATATCGGTTCTAATATCGGATTCGACATCGGTTTTTGAATATCGGTTCTAATATCGGATTCAATATCGGTTTTTGAATATCGGTTCTAATATCGGATTCAATATCGGTTTTTGAATATCGGTTCTAATATCGGATTCAATATCGGTTTTTGAATATCGGTTCTAATATCGGATTCAATATCGGTTTTTCAATATCGGTTTTGCAATATCAGTTTTTCGATATCAGTTTTTCAATATCGGTTTTTCAATATCGGTTCTAATATCGGATTCAATATCGGTTTTTGAATATCGGTTCTAATATCGGATTCAACATCGGTTTTTGAATATCGGTTCTAATATCGGATTCAATATCGGTTTTGCAATATCAGTTTTTCGATATAGGTTTTTCAATATCGGTTTTTCAATATCGGTTCTAATATCGGATTCAATATCGGGTTTTCAATTACGGTTTTGCAATATCAGTTTTTCGATATAGGTTTTTCAATATCGGTTTTTCAATATCGGTTTTTGAATATCGGTTCTAATATCGGATTCAATATCGGTTTTTGAATATCGGTTCTAATATCGGATTCAATATCGGTTTTTGAATATCGGTTCTAATATCGGATTCAATATCGGTTTTTCAATATCGGTTTTGCAATATCAGTTTTTCGATATCAGTTTTTCAATATCGGTTTTTCAATATCGGTTCTAATATCGGATTCAATATCGGTTTTTCAATATCGGTTTTTCAATATCGGTTTTTCAATATCAGTTTTTCAATATTTGTTTTTCAATATCGGTTTTTGAATATCGGTTCTAATATCGGATTCAATATCGGTTTTTCAATATCGGTTTTGCAATATCAGTTTTTCGATATAGGTTTTTCAATATCGGTGTTTCAATATCGGTTCTAATATCGGATTCAACATCGGTTTTTGATTATCGGTTCTAATATCGGATTCAACATCGGTTTTCGAATATCGGTTCTAATATCGGATTCGACATCGGTTTTTGAATATCGGTTCTAATATCGGATTCAATATCGGTTTTTCAATATCGGTTTTTCAATATCGGTTTTGCAATATCGGTTTTTCAATATCGGTTTTGCAATATCAGTTTTTCGATATAGGTTTTTCAATATCGGTTTTTCAATATCGGTTCTAATATCGGATTTAACATCGGTTTTTGAATATCGGTTCTAATATCGGATTCAACATCGGTTTTTGAATATCGGTTCTAATATCGGATTCAATATCGGTTTTGCAATATCAGTTTTTCGATATAGGTTTTTCAATATCGGTTTTTCAATATCGGTTTTTGAATATCGGTTCTAATATCGGATTCAATATCGGTTTTTCAATATCGGTTTTGCAATATCAGTTTTTCGATATCAGTTTTTCAATATCGGTTTTTCAATATCGGTTCTAATATCGGATTCAATATCGGTTTTTGAATATCGGTTCTAATATCGGATTCAATATCGGTTTTGCAATATCAGTTTTTCGATATAGGTTTTTCAATATCGGTTTTTCAATATCGGTTTTTCAATATCGGTTCTAATATCGGATTCAATATCGGTTTTTCAATTACGGTTTTGCAATATCAGTTTTTCGATATAGGTTTTTCAATATCGGTTTTTCAATATCGGTTTTTGAATATCGGTTCTAATATCGGATTCAATATCGGTTTTTGAATATCGGTTCTAATATCGGATTCAATATCGGTTTTTGAATATCGGTTCTAATATCGGATTCAATATCGGTTTTTGAATATCGGTTCTAATATCGGATTCAATATCGGTTTTTCAATATCGGTTTTGCAATATCAGTTTTTCGATATCAGTTTTTCAATATCGGTTTTTCAATATCGGTTCTAATATCGGATTCAATATCGGTTTTTGAATATCGGTTCTAATATCGGATTCAACATCGGTTTTTGAATATCGGTTCTAATATCGGATTCAATATCGGTTTTGCAATATCAGTTTTTCGATATAGGTTTTTCAATATCGGTTTTTCAATATCGGTTCTAATATCGGATTCAATATCGGTTTTTCAATTACGGTTTTGCAATATCAGTTTTTCGATATAGGTTTTTCAATATCGGTTTTTCAATATCGGTTTTTGAATATCGGTTCTAATATCGGATTCAATATCGGTTTTTGAATATCGGTTCTAATATCGGATTCAATATCGGTTTTTGAATATCGGTTCTAATATCGGATTCAATATCGGTTTTTCAATATCGGTTTTGCAATATCAGTTTTTCGATATCAGTTTTTCAATATCGGTTTTTCAATAT